>NC_059074.1:24645521-24947199 GCF_020497125.1 Mauremys mutica
AGGACACTGAAATTTGCACCCTTTCCCCATGCCCTAAAAAGTGCTATTAGTTCTATAATGATCACAAGGGGTTGAGATCTCTGATTTAATACTGACTCAGATGAGATTGCCACCTCTTGTATCCCTGCAGTCTCTAGGGAATCTTTGTATGTCTCTGATTTAGATATGAACCATATTGATCCTGCATAGCTGGTAAAGCTTGTAAGTACTACTGCTCAACATGATATGATAGGAGGTGAGGAATGTCTAATTTGAACTCCTAGATCATCAGTTTGGTTAGAACTCTCTGTCTCTCTGTGCATACATATCCATACAGGGCTTTACCAAACTGCTGAGCATGATAGCCCTTAGCGTGTTCTTAACCTGAAGCCAATAGAATCAAGCCAACAGAGAGGGAATCTGACTTGACTTGTATTGTGATACACCAAGCATATTTATGGCTACAGCTGATCAGAAAATAGGAAGGGAAAGTCAATTATTTTTGTTTCTGTCTTACACTGAAATTTCCATTTCATCAAAATTTTCTAACCAGCTCTACATATAGCACTATGGGTAACATTTTCAAAAGGTTCTAAATCCTTTAAGCACTTTTGAAAATGTTACCTATACATAAATAATAGTACCCATCTTTAACAGAGTTCAAATGTATTAATATTGAGCTTTTCTAGAAGATTGCAACACCTGCAAGCTCAATTAAAGCTGCGATTTGCTCTAAGTAGTAGTCTTAAAAACACACCCAGGACCTTACAATTTTTAAAACACGCATTTAATTTCTCCACCTTCCCAAAATGTTTTTGCACCACACTACAGTAACTAACTCAGTGTCAACAAATGGCTACTATTGTGACTGACCTTTTGCCTTACACAATGTCGTTATAATATCCCATGATACTATATTTCTAAATTCTTTTACTCAGCTTAATCCCTTTCATTGAGATGACAGATGATCTATTGAACAACTGAAACCTAAATTATAGAGGAAATGAATGGGGCAGTGTTTCTTTTCAATTTCTAATGCTTTGTGGGGGTGTTACATCAGATTATAATAGGCTATAAGATGATGCAAGGTGACATGTCAGGATGCGGTGCCAAGGCATCCCAGAAGAAATGCTTTCAGGCCATCTCCCACCTCTTGATTCTAAGGCCATTTGTCTCACAGTGTGTCTAATGTACCTAGGAACTTTAGCATTGACTTCAGTGGCTGCAGGATGAAGTATGCAGCCCTTGTACCAGTATGTGACCCTGGCAACCATCTGACAAGAAGGATGGAACTTTGGGCCAAAACCCAGGGTGCAATCTATAAACTCCACAGATTAGGCAGAATATGGCTAGTAGCACCTGGCTATTTACCAGGTTGGACAGGCATGGGAACGTGGTGTACTTAACCCTGTTTTACCTATAATTTCTAATTCCCTACAGACATGTAGAAGCTGGGCCATGCTCCACCATTGCTGCTGCCCTTGAATGGGCATTGGTCCCATTTTTGGATGAGCACCATCATGAGTTCTTCCTCAATGCCCCTTATGCATGCAAGGATCTCCCTGTAAAGGCCGTAAAAGGCCATTGCATTATTCTCGTTTACCTTTCATCTTAAAACCCACGTATGCTGTGATGCCTGCAAAACACTTAAAAATGATCCGGCAGCTGGTACGTTGTGACTCTGTCCCATTTCTTATTCATAACTGTCTTATTGTTCCTATTTGTTCCCTCTGTTTGTTTTCATTCTAGCCTCTGGGAGCTACTGCAATACAAATAAATAAAAATAATAATTCAATTTGGTGTCCCTTTCTCCATGGAGAGCAAGGAAGATCACAGTTATATTGGATTTACTCTGGTGTAAATGAGATTGGATTCCGGCCCTTGATGTGCTTCCTTCTAAATATTCCTGATTATAAACAAAGTTAAAAAGGCCCAGGGCTCAAACTAACAAGAGATTTTTAAATCTAAAATCTGAAATTGCAGGCCCTTGTTGGTTAAAATAAGAACACTACATTTTATTTACCATTTATTTATTTTTGGCCTTACAGCTATTACATGATTTTCAAAAAAGCCAAAGGAAAAACTAATAAGCTCTTGCAAGAAACTGGAAGAATTCTTCGGCGAGATGGCGTGTCAATACACACGTAGCTGTCCACAAAGCTATTTATTTTCTGCCCAGTGCAGTATAACAAAATAGAATGTTCAGTATAAGGGCCCCACTCCAGCCCATTACTGCCCCTAGGTCTTGTGGACTGCACAGCTGCGGAGGCTACTCACTGTGCTGAGGGGATGCTTTTCCTGAGCATCATGGAATGGGAACTGTTACCCAGGGAAAAGGCTGAATTTAACTTCCTTTGATACATCCACTGAACCACCCATCCCCCCGACAAACTCTTGTAGAGGGATAGCCCATGCATTTGAAACCCATCAAACAGCTATGGCTTCTCAGATGATTTGAGGGGGGAAAGGACACACCCCGTTTCCCCCCTCTGCCCACCCATACCTATATTACCAGGTCACCATGTACAGCACTAATGCAGAGTAGGAGACTTTCATCTCAGTCATTAAGGCATGAGCCCTTACCCCTGAAACACATGCCAAGGTTGCTCAGATACCCTAGTGGGAAATGGAAAGACAGACCCACTTCCTAGCTTGCAAGCAGCTCTGCATCTCCCAGGCATGCAGAAATGTGCTTTTCACTCCTTGCCCCAGTGAACACTGAGCTGACCCTCTCCTGAATAAGTCAGCCCAGTATGAGAGCAACATATGGGGCATTCTGGGGCTTGCACAAGTTGTATTGTTTTAGACAGAGTAGGGCCCCCACTGGGCCTGACCTTCCTCCCATTGAAATCAACAGCAAAACTCCCATTGCCTTCCGTGAGAGTGGAATCGGGCCCAAAGCTTGTATTCAGAAAAAATGTATGATGCAGGATTCCGTGAAAGTCCATATGATCTACATTATTCATGTCAATTAACTATTTAGATCATTTTAATGCATATCATTTGGAATATACATAGTGAAATATTTTGTAGTTTCTCTGCAAATACAGTTTCTGTGACCATGAGGCAGCTGCTGTTGTCATAGTGATATAATACAGTCAATAACATTGCCTGAATGTGCTAATTTACTGTTCATTTAGTTATACTGATTTTTAGAAAAAAATTAGGATAAATTTTAGGCGGCTTAGAAAAATCAGAAAGTTTTCCAACTGCAGAAATATAGCCATATGTTTGCTATCTGTTCTTTTTATTATAAAGGAAGAGTTATTTACATATCCCGACTCTATTCTTAGTAGAGTTTTGCCGTTTAAAATAGTTACAATGATATGCAAAAATACAACAGCTACAAAAACACATTTTTACATGATGGGACTGTGGAAAAACATCCCAAAGTGGAAAAAAGTCTAGTTCCTTTTCATCTTTCCAAAACATCAGTTATTCAAAGGCTATGGTGGAAAACCAAACCAAAGAAAAAAAATCGATCCTTTGCTTACATCTTTCTTGACCAATGTATAAACTCCTTGAAAAAATCAGGATGCATAATGGCGAAGTTGGCCTTTAACTATGGGGCTGCTACTGGACATTCCAAATTTCTGGGTGTGCGTGCATCTGTGAGTGAGTGAAACATTTTCCTGGAGAAAGACAAGTCAGACAACGTGCATTTTAATTAAAATCACAGCCTAAGCATTTTAGTTTTCAAAAATTGTTAGAATGATAGAGGTTACCTTTTCTTGTGACTATTATTATTACTGTCAGACTGTCTGCACTGAGTAGGGGCTGAAGGTTACATATGGGATGGGGGAATGCAAAGTTGGTTGGGAGGGGTTAGTGCAGACTTGAAATGCTCTTGTTGGCTAAAGTTCTGTAGCAGTCTTGTCTACAGCTGTACAAAAGACCCCTTAGGACATTTTGTATAGCCCTCAACAATAACTGTGATGCTGTAAACTACAGGTGACTCCCGGTCAAATCCAACTCCTCTTCCTTACCAGAGCACATATTATCACTGTTGCTTTTCCCTTGCCAAGGAAAACAGGACTAATAACATATATGCATTTCTTTCAAATCCATGCATTATTTTTTTAAAGTAATTTTGTATGGTTTGCATTCCTAAACTTGGGATTGTAGCTAGATGAAACGTAAGGTAATAAGTACACATTAGGAATGCATATTAATAATCTTACACAGAAAAAGATGAAGGCAATCAAGCTTGGTATAGGTGCTTGTGTTTCACCTGATGAAATAGGAATTAGGCCTTCCCCAAACAGTCACAAAGAGAGTCTGATTCTTCTTTCATGTACACCCATTTTGTACAGGGGTGTAATTGCTCCTGATTTACACAAATCTAAATGAGAAGAGGATTGCATGCATAGGGATTGATTTCCCAAGACCTGCATCTTGTGTAGTAAAGTGGGTATAAAATGCCTCCATTGGTACAAATGGTGGAGAATTCTGATTTGGTAGCATTTTGCACCTACTATGCACTGATGTGAATAACCAAGGTGTAGGACAGTAGAAAATCAAGCTCAGAGCATCCCAAAGCTTTAAGGGCCTGATCCAAAGCCCATTGGTGTTAATGGGAGCCTTATACTCACTTTAGGGAGTTTTGAATCAGCCCCTAAATCACTTCAGGCTATAGTCTAGATGGAATTACTATAAGATGGGTGCAAAACTGTTTGAAAGACCATACTCAAAAAGCAGTTCTCAATGGTTTGCTGTCATACTGGGAGAACATATCTAGTGGGGTTCCTCAGCATCTGGTACTAGTAGATATTTTCATTAATGACTTGGATAATGGAGACGGGAGTATGCTTATAAAATCTGTGGATAACATCAAGATGAAAGGGGTTGCAAGACCTTGAGAGGACATGATTAAAATTCAAAAGGACTTGGACAAATTGAAGAATTGGTCTGAAATTCACACAGTGAAATTCAATAACGACAACTGCAAGGTACTGCACTTAGGAAGGAAAAATCAAATGCGCAGCTACAAACTGGGAAATAACTGGCTAAGCGGTACTATTGCTGAAAAGGACCTGGGGATCATAGTGGACCCCAGATAGAATATGAGTCAATAAGGTAGTGCAGTTGTGAAAAAAGGCTAATATCATTCTGGGGTCTATTAATAGAATGTCATTTCTAAGACACTGAGGGTTTTGTCCCGCTCTGCTCTACTTGGCACTGGTGAGGCCTCAGCTGGAGTACTGTGTCCAGTTCTGGGTGCCGCACTTTAAGAAAGATGTAGACAAACTGGAAAGAGTCCAGATGAGAGCAACAGATTTGATAAAAGGTTTAGAAAACCTGATTTCTGAGAAAAGATTTTAAAAATTGGGTATGTTTAGTTTTGAGAAAAGAAGACTGATGATAGCCTTCAAATATGCTAAGGGCTGTTATAAAGAGAATGGTGATCAATTGTTCTTCATGTCCACTGAAGCTAGAACAAGACGTAATGGGCTTAATCTGCAGCAAGGGAGATTTGGGTAAAATATTAGGGAAAACTTTATTACAAGTTAACCTCTGGAACTGGCTTCCAAGGGTGGTTGTGGAATCCCTGTCATTGGAAGTTTATAAGAACAGGTTGGGCAAACACCTGTCAGGGATGGTCTAGGTGTACTTGGTCCTGCTTCATCACAGGGTGTTGTACTAGATGACCTCTTGAAGTCCCTTCCAGCCCTACATTTCTATTATTCAAATATGGGCCCCTTTACCGTAGAATCTGAGCACCTCAAACGTTTACCATTAATTACCCTCACAACACCAACATCCCTGTGAGGTAGGAAAGTGCTGTTATCTCAGGTGAGGAACTGAGGCAGAGAAAAACTAGGGGCTTGTCTACATGGGGACAGCCAGGAAAATTAATCCAAATTAACTAAAGGGGTGAATTTGAAGTGGATTAAATATGTGTGAACATCCTCATTTAGAATTATAGTGGCCTTAATTTGGTTTAGTTTAATTCATTTCCAAAGTGAATTAAACTAAATCAAATTAAGGCCACTTTAATTCTGAATGACAGGGCAAAATAGGAATTTAATGAAATTTAACTAATCCACTTCAAATTCACATTTTAGTTAATTCAGTTTAACTTTCTGGGATGTCCCCATGTAGAGAAGCTCTGACTGATTTACCCAAGGCAACAATAGAAATCTGCAGCGGAGCAGAGAATTAAATCAGAGACTCCCAAGTTCCAGGCTAGCATCCTGACTACAGTACCATCCTTCCTTTCCAGCACCTAACTTCTACTGGTGCTTTTGAAAATCTTTCCCTTTGGAAACAAGCGTAGGATCCGTTCTGCAAACCACAAGCTGTTTTAAAAAAATAGAAAAAAATACTCTTTGAGGAAAGGAAAAAAGTTAGCACAAGAAAAACAAATTATTTCATAGTGCAAAATTCCACTTTGATGTGCATTTTGGTGATTATGAGATAAAACCCTGAGAACAGCACTGGAACAACACTATATACACTTGATTCATCTCTCCCTTTAATGGATCTTTTGGAACTTGCCTAAATTGCCATGAGAAGTTGGTTTTTATCATGCTCTACTGTAAATATTTTAGTACTAAAATTGGCTTTTAATAAAATTAGCAAGAGCTTCAAAATGTTTAATGGACTCCATGGCAGTAACATTAAAAAGTATGTCATTTTGCCTCTTTAATGTGCCACCAAAACATTCTTGCAATGAGTTAGAACGTTGATTGTTATTTTTTAGCTCAGGACTTGGCAGGTGTGTAACACGACTCCTGATAGCAGGACAGCAGATTAGATTCTCCCATGTAACCATTTCTAAGGGACTTGGCACAAAAACTGTTATTGCATGTCTGCAGGTGTTTAGTAATTGGATTAATGCAGAGCAGAAGGAATGTCTGCTGCCCTAGCACTGAGAAACGCTGAGGAAAGACACATTCATTTCTGAGAGGAACCTGGAATGTATGATGACAGGCCTGTTCACACACATAAAGCCAGATCTAAGCCTGTGAGTTTAAAATTAACTGCTGTGAGCAATCACCTTCCAGAGAAAAGTTTATCCAAACCTAAATATAATAACAGCGACTCTGTAAGTAAAAGGGTAGGGAGCTTTGGACTATGTTTTGATCCCATTCCAAAAGCAACTTACATAACCTTAGCAAAAGTCTTTATATCAGGCATATCATGGATCCCTGAAATCCTATGTGTCTAATAAAAATGTCCTTGATAAACATAATAAACTCTTAAAAATACTGCAAAGGTATATAGAATATATTATAATCTTGGATCAAGAGCTTTCAAGGTAAATTGATGTTCTTTTAAATACCTTGATCATGAATTAGATAGGCTTTTGTTATGGCAGAGAGCCAAAGACATAAATATGGTCTCCCTGATGAAAACTTTAAACTAAGAGGTCCGTTCAAACTAGTAAACAGAGGGACAGCTTTTTAAAAGGAGCAGTCTATGTTAGTGCTCTGGCCACCACTTACACGCACAATTTAAATTCACCCTCTCTGCATACACAAATGATAGGTTGTACTTGCTCAAAACTCATTTGAATGTGTGAATAGATGGGTTCCTTAATGCATACAAACAGAGGCCACCTTTTGAATTGGTGGCCCTTCTGATTAACCCGAACAGCAGTGGAAGTCAGGCACAGAAGAAATGCAATGTGTTACTTCCATACTGGGAATCCAAGACCCTTCAGAGACAACTAACCCCAGCTGGAATTCCATGGAGCACAGAAGTGGAATGGCATCATGAAGCACTTGCTGTAACTGGGATATTCCCTACAGAAATACCACCAGTAAAACCAGTGGGAGTTAATGCTGCTAGGGCAGCATTAACCACCCCTCCCATATTGTCTCCTACTGATGGAGGGGAGTAAAGTGCAGATGTAGGGCTTCTCAGGCAACTATATTGTCAGAGAGGAGAACGGTCCTTCAGTGTTGGAATTGTCTTTCCCATAGATTACAAGGAACACCAGGCTTTTGATGCTCCTTCAGCTGCTAGCACCTCTTCCAAATGGTGGAAATCTATGAGGTGAACCTCCAAGTCTCATGGAGTTCTCTTCCCATTGCATGGATTTCTACCCTGGTGGTAAGGAGTATGGGGGACAATATGGCCCCAAACCATCTTTATGTTGATGAGGATGAAGTGCAAAGAGGGAACCTCAACGTTTAGATTGGTTTGGATAAGAACCCCCAAATTAACTATTTGAATTTCCTTGATCTGCAAAATTAGTCTGGAAATCTTGTGAGAAGAAGCTCTCTTGTGAGGCTTCCCATACTGTCTGCTTCCCAGGGGGTTGGAATTAATGCAAGGATAACTTCTCTTATGGATTACAATTCTTCCAGATCTGGTACATGCCAGAATACAGAATTTGAAGAGTTAATGATTAAAGCAAAAGACTAACTGTCCCCTTCCACCAAAAAACCCCAAAACAACTCTCAGAAATTTAATCAGTTCAGCCACTTGCTTTTTTGTTATAAAATGCTTAATAGCTTTATCAAAGTCTTAATAACGTAATCATATCAAGTGACTGTCTTTTCACAGGGGTCAGCCTGTGTGTCAACTTCTGCATAAGTGTAATTCTTTAAGAGAATACGGCTTCAAAGGGAACTGCATGCTAACTTTCAAGAGCAGAATTTGGTCCTGTGATCCAGAATCTGGAAACCTTAGCAGATGCAGATAAAGTTGACAAACAGTTTCCATTATAACCTCATATTTTACTTGCTCGTAGCTTTCTGAAACAAACTCCTTTTGGAGTGAACATTTCCATGCTTGTTTTCTGTCTGAAGCTTATTTTATTTTTGAGGTTTGAGCAAAGGCAACTGCATCACCAGCAGTTCCCTGGGACATTCTGTATGCAGAGCACATACACAAGCAGTTTGTCTTTGGTGACAGCATAGGGACGACAATGAGAAGCAGCTCTGTCATGTTCTTCTTTGGAGGTCTAGCATGTATGGTCTCCACACAGCCCTAATATACGGGTTTCAGTCTGCCACTGGCTATGGAAAGGGTTTGGGGAAGTGTCCTTTAGTTGGAGTATATTGTGCTGAGGATGGCACTAACAGCACAGCAGAAGGATCCCAGTGACTGGGTTTGGGGGCTGCTGCCGGGCAGAGGACTGATTGTTATCCTCTGTCTTGCACATGTGTGAAGGTTCAGCCACAATCTGTACTTTTTATATCATTAAATCTACAACCAGGATGTGCACCACAGTCAGTTTAGGTTTCCTCTTGGAAACCTATCTTTTGCATTCCTTGACATTTTTTGTAATTTTAAGCATGTAACCTTAACTTTGCATTAAAATATGCACTTTTTTGCCTATATGTATTGTCAAAGGGAGTTTGAGTCCAAGGCCAGCAGTGCCTCCTTGAGGTGATACTCCAGACTGTGCTGCCAATGGCAAGAATCAGTGGTCACCTTACCTATCAGTGGGATTAGGCAGCTGTGTTGCTCAGTGGTGAGAGTCAGTGGCTGCTTTGCCTAGCAGTGGGGTTCAGCAGCTGTGTTGCCTAGGGGCAAGAGTAAGTGGCCAGGAGGAGGGGAACCTTGCCCTTCTTGCTCCACAGGATTCCACCCAGGACTCAGAGAAACAATAACTCAAATTATGTGGCCTAGGAGATGAGCGCCCCTACACCTGCTACATTGGCCACTTCCTACCATAGCTTCAGATCCTCTGCTGATGCCACTCGTTTGCCTTGGGGCTCCCTTGGAGTTCTTTAGAGCCATCCTCCAGACGGTCTCCCTCACTCTGCAGTGGCTTGACTGTGGTGCCTGGTCCTGGCCTTTGGGAGCCTCGGTGGCTCCTCTGCAAGAGGCAGTTGCACCCCCTGGCTCTCCTGCACAGTCAGCCCAGACTGAGCTGAGCTGACCCTTCTCTCCGCTGGGAGCATGCCCAGCAGAGGCGAGGGGGTGTGCTTCCTGTGCCTGTAGCAACTCCTTAACCCTCGCCTGACTAGTGTGGGGGTGGACATCTATCACTAGCGTGACCAGACAGCAAGTGGGGGTGGGGGTAATAGGCACTTATATAAGACAAAGCCCCAAATATCAGAACTGTCCCTATAAAATCGGGACATCTGGTCACCCTATCTATCACATACAGATAGATAGATATAGATAGACATACATACATACACACAAGATCATATAACACCCCAAAAATGACATTACAATTATTTAGGTTGCCAAAGTCAAGCAATTGAAAGTTAGGAAGTACCAGAATTACAGTTGCCCACACCGTCTCAACTCAGCCCAGCCTGTGCATTGAAGGAGGCAGAGTCTTGTGATCATGTAACAAGACTATCATAATGCATACACCCCAAAGGGCTGACTTAAGATTATGTGAGCAAGCATGCATCTATTATTTCCTAACTTCTGAGTGCCTGACTTTACAACCCAAATAATTGTCTTGAAAGAGTTATGTTTAATATGCTGGTCTTGATTCTTTTTAAAGGAAACAGATAAAAACAAATGCTGTATGTACAGTGTAATAACCTATCCATCGTGCATCATCAGAAGGTTTGGAACACTGAATCTTTACAGCATAGTACTTCTGCCACAGCACTGGTTACATAAGCTGACAGCAGGAGAAGGCTGCTATCCCAGAGGGTTGCTGGTGTCATGTGCTGGGTCCCAGGGATGGTCAAGGGGACCAGCTCTGTATCCAAAAATAAATAAAGTAAAATAAAATAAAAAATAAAGTTGACAAAAGCTTTCAGGGTTTATTGCCCAAAATTTGATTTGTCGATGAAAACTTTCAAAATGTAAAAAAAGGTGAAATTTGAAAAATTTCAAACAATTCTGAAACATAGAGTCTGAGCAGGGCCGGCTCCAGGCACCAGCCCAACAATGGCGAGGGGTGGCACGTCCAGGTCTTCGGTGGCAATTCGGCAACGGGTCCCTCACTCCGTCTCGGAGCGAAGGACCAGCCACTGAATTGCTGCCGAGGACTGAAGCGGCGGCGGTAGAGCTGCAGATTGCGATCGTGGCTTTTTTTTTTTCTCTTTGCTGCTTGGGGCGGCAAAAACCCTGGAGCTGGCCCTGAGTCTGAGGACTAGATTCTGACTCCCTTAACTCATAGCCAGAAGCATACTCCATCAGTAGTCCCACTGATTTCAATGGTCTACAGATGCGGTAAGGGTATGTGAATCTGGCCCTAGCTATGCAACTTACTGGGGAAGGGGAATGACAAAAAATCCCTGGAAATCAACAAAATTACAATTTTTGTCTTAAGAAAAGTTTATGCTCTTGATTGATTTTCTTTTCAGATGAAGGCCAACGTTAAAACATGATGTCCCAAGATCCCAGTAACAACACAACAGACATTTTTGATAGCTGTCCTGTTCTCAGAAACCCTGGATAGTTTTTTCACATTGGATTTGATACACTTTTATAGGCAGGATGAGTGCAAATGATGATCCTTTTTACAGCAATTTTATGTACACTTGGAAGAAAATATGAAGAACTCATTACTTTACTTGTATACATTGTCTTTCAAAGGAATATGCCAGGGATGGATTGCCTGTTGTGAGGGTATTTACTTGCTCTCCATATTTTTAGAGCATTAACTGTGCTTAGAAATGTATCTCTGTACAGTTACTAAAAAGGATTGAAATTCCTACGGTGCATTTTTGATTTAGTTTCCTTTCCTTTTGATTTTCTTTTAATTAAAAAATAAAGTGGCCTGTCGACCAGAAGCAGAGATATGTTTAGACCTGTAACCTTACAGGTTCAGGAAAACATCAAAGTCGAAACTGGTAGGATCTGATTACATTTCATCATAGATGGTAAATTTATGCCTTTAAGCCATAACCTTTGGTTGCACTTCTCTGCTTTTAGCTATTGACTGGAAGTTACAGTTGTGTTATTCATTTATCATACAGTCATACTGAATGCAATTCCACTTATTTCTGTTTCATTTTATTGGCAACTTACATCTTCAACAGAGATGGTACAACACACAATCCTGTTTGGATATCTGTCTTTTTTATAACTGCCCACAACGTATTTGAAGACTGTTATCATGTCCCCACCTCAGTCTTCTTTTCTCAAGACTAAACATGCCCAGTTTTTTAAATCTTCCCTCAGAGGTCAGATTTTCTAAACCTTTTATTTTTGTAGCTCTCCTTTGGACTCTCTCCAATTTGTCCACATCTTAGCCCTGGTCTACACACAGCCCCTGGTTCGAACTAGGGTACGCGAATTCAGCTACGTGAATAACGTAGCTGAATTCGAACTACCCTAGTTCGAATGACTTACCGTCCAGACGCCACGGAAGCGAACTCCGCGGCTCCAAGGTCGACTCCGGCAACTCCTCCTGCCGCGGTGGAGTACCGGAGTCGACCGCGGCGCTTCCGGAGTTCGAACTATCGCGTCTAGATCAGACGCGATAGTTCGAACGCCGAGAAGTCGAACTCGCCGCGTCGACCCGGCGGGTAAGTATAGACGTGGCCTTACTTTAAGTGTGGCACTGAGAACTGGATGTAACACTCCAGGTTAGGCCTCACCAATGCCGAGCAGAGAGGGACCTTCTGTGTCTTAGAAATGATATTCCTGTTAATAGACCCAGAATGATACCATTTTTATCGTAACTGTATAACATTAACTCATATTCAATTTGTGATCCACTATAACTTCCAGATCCCTTTCAGCAGGATTATTGCCTAGCCAGTTATTCCCTATTTTGTAGTTGTGCATTTGATTTTTCCTTCCTAAGTGCAGTACTTTGCACTTGTCTTTATTGAATTTCTTTGTGCGGCTTTCAGAACAATTCTCCAGTTTATCCAGTTCATTTTGAATTCTAATCCTGTCCTCCAATGTGCTTGCAATCCCTCCAAGCTTGGTGTCATCCACAAATTTTATAATCATACTCTTTACTCAGTATCCAAGTTATTAATGAAAGGGTTGAAAAGAATCACACCCAGGACAGACCCCTGCAGAACTCCACTAGATATTTTCTCCCAGTTTGACAGTGAGTCATTAATAACATTCTTTGAGTATGCACAGTTGTATTAATTTACATGGAGATCGTGGGGGTGGCAGGAATGATGCTGAAGCTTGCCCAGTAGCCTCACTCTGTTCTTTTCTATTTTTCTCCATGAAGTCTCTTTCTTTAAGGACCCGCAAAGTGAGTGATGGACGGAATAGCCCACCCCCTCATTATTTTGTACACCAATGAGGCCTAATATTCAACATACCAATTTTGGTTTATTCATTTCTGGACCGCCATTTTCTTGTTTACCGAGCATGAGTTCAACACAGTCCTTGAATTATATCAGTAGGCCTTTTTTGCTTAGACTAATTCAGTTCTTTTGTTTTCCCTTCATACCTTTTCTCATTAACATTTGTTATAATAGGTTATTGTAACATCTTAAAAACGTTCACATAGTTTTTACAGTTGAGCTCACAATTAGGGTAAATCTGTAGGTCCAATTATCACAACGCAATAGTAAGTTAATCTAAACCACATTCCATATGAGAGTGTCATGTGAAACTGTGTCAAAAGCCTTACTAAAAATCAAGATATATCGTGTCTACCGCTTCCCCCTGCACATTAGGCCAGTAACTCTTTCAAAGAAGGAAATTAGGTTGGTTAGGCATGATTTGTTCTTGACAAATCCATGTTGGCTATTACTTATTATCCTTTAGGTGCTTATAGATTAATTGGTTAATAATTTGGTTCACTATATTTCCAGGTACCAAAGTAAGGTTGACTGGTATATAGTTCCTGGGTCTTTTTCCCCCCCTTTTTAAAGATAGGAGGAGGGCAAACATAATACCTATCCTTCGGGACCTCAGTTGTCCACCATGAGTCCTCAAATATATTTCACTCTTTCCTTTCTTATAATCATGAAATCTATCATTTCACAATTGCTTTCACCTAAATTGGTTGTAAATCTGAAGGTTGAAGGCAATTCCTTCCTGTCTGTCAGAATCAAATCTAAAATAGCTGTTCCCCCGGTTACTTCCTCCACCTTATGAAACAAGAAGTCATCCCCAATTCATTCCAAGAACTTCGTGGAGATTTTGTGTTTTTCAGTATTACTTTTCCAACAGATGTCTCAGGATGTCTCAAATGCTCACATTGCTGCAAGCATTGGTAAAAGAGTCATGATGTTTAAGACAACAGAAGAGCTGTTATGTTACAGCAGCATGCAATAGGATCTAGACAGCAGCACATTATTGTTTCTATTATTAATTATTTGTATTGTGATTGCATCCTGGAGCTCCAGTTATGGATCTGGACCTCATTGTGCTAGACATTGTAGAAACACATAACAAAATGCCAGTATCTTTCACAAAACGCTTGAGACGCTGGTTCTGATACCCAGGCAGCTAAGTCTGATACTGGGCTCCAAAATGACATGCTTCATTTTCCTTCTGCTTTGTGGATAGTGAAAAGTTGTCCTTTCTTCATGTTCCTATTTTGGTATGTGGAACAGTGGCACTTGCTCTCGCTATTACTGTTACCATGAGCCATCAACAGCCCTAGAGAAACACCCCTTCTTTCTCTCAAAATTCTGCTATTATCAAGTAAAGAACCACATAATAATATGTTTTTCATGAAAACCCAGCTTCATAAAATCAAAACAAAATATTTGAATGTTTAGAACAGCTCTACTTCTCACCATAATAACTTTATTGACCACTTCTTGAAAATATGACCTATTTGTGTTGTTCATTACATGAGCTTTCCTGACTTTCTTTACCAGTACACAAATAGTTTCTCTTGGGGCTATAGAATGAGTTACATTATTTAAATAGAAATTGCTGAACTGTGACTCATCTGTGCTACCAACAGTGCTACTCATCTGTGACTTTGGGTATGTCTTCACTGTAGAGTTAACCTGGGCTTTTACTGAGGTGTTGCCCCTAACCCCTCTCTTGTCCACACACAAAACCATCTCACCTGAGGTTGGTGCTTTCAACCCAGAATACCTGGCCTGGCTGGGGGTGAGGTCAAAACCAAGGTGCCGCTTTCACTCAGGCTATTAACCCACCCACTTTGTAGTGAGGATGCATTGCAAGCTAAATTATTTGATTGCTGACTTTCCTTCTAGACACATGGTGGGGGGAGACGGGGAGATTGTGGGAAGGAATTGGATGAGTGACAAATTCCACAAATCAGAGCAACTCAACTGACTGCAGAGCCAAGAGCCATGGGATACATATGCTCCCAGAAGTCCTAGTGACTCACACTGGGTGAGTGCAACACCAATGAGAACACAGTAACTAAGGTATTGTTTTGCCATGTGGCTGTTCATATCTGACTAGGCTAACCTGAGTTAACTCTGCCAAGAGGATATATTCTTTAGAGTTGAGATTAGGAAATGATATAAGACTTCTAGCTGACCAGCGTTTGTGTTCTGGGTATTTGTTGCAGTAAAATAAAAGGAGCTGATGAAGAAATTACTGACTCCAACTCTAATTTACTTGGACAGAACTTGTGGGATTATAATAATTATCTGAGTTGGGTTTAAAAACTAACCTGTATTGTTTAACACGTGCTAATATACAATCACAGCCTAAGATAATGTTATATAAATACACAGAAATACTGGCAAGTGGTACATAAAGAGAAGCAAGGTATAGCTGGTTTTGAACCAAGGTCCTTAACACCTCTGCATAACATCTACTACAGCACAAAGTGAAGCCACTAGAAAAACTCACTGTAGGTAAGAAACACAAAACTGTATGTCCAGTGATAACAGCAAAGTTTAACATTGATCAGCACCAGTAAAATTACCTGTTTCAACTGGAAATGTTATTCTTCATTACCTGCCCTCGGCTATTGCTGTGTGCTGTTAAAAAATAGCCATGTTTCTTGCAAGCAGAGGTATTGTATTTCAGACATTAGTGAAAGCAGCAAAGAATCCTGTGGCACCTTATAGACTAACAGACGTTTTGCAGCATGAGCTTTCGTGGGTGAATACCCACTTCTTCGGATCCGAAGAAGTGGGTATTCACCCACGAAAGCTCATGCTGCAAAACGTCTGTTAGTCTATAAGGTGCCACAGGATTCTTTGCTGCTTCTACAGAACCAGACTAACACGGCTACCCCTCTGATACTAGACATTAGTGAAGTGATTCCAAGATAGGGCCTGATCCCAAGGCAACTGAATTTAATGGTAGTATCACCAGGTTCTCCCTGGGGTGCCAAGATGACCTGACCACCAAAGAAATGGCAGTAAAAAGGAAGACAGAGATATAGTGGATCTTTATTTCACCTGCACTCACACTCAGTTGCTCTCAGTCCCATTTCCCCATCAGTTATCCATACTAGCTGATCAGAATCTTTCCTTTTTTGGAAAGTCTAATGTCTCAGTAAGGAGACAGACCTCATCCTGTGAGCCCAACCACCTGAATTCAGTACTTTATTTTCAAGATGCTGCTTCTCCTCACTCTACCAGTTCTCTTCAGCCTAATGCTCTCTTTTCCTGGCACTCCTTCATCAGCGCACCTTTCTCTAGTATTGTTTCTTCTCCTACCACCCCAATAGTGTGCTGAGCCTGTATTATATAGGGTATCATGCACCTCCCACTCTCAACAGGCTTTGCTAAAGATTAACAGCCAGCTGAAGCCAGCTCAACCACAACATAGTTCTAATTCCTGAGGTAATCACAAACTTTCTACAGCAGCTTCTAAGTCTAGCTTCTCAAAGGACTTGGAATTTTCTTTCTTTTTATCTAAGTGACAGATTACTCTGCTACATTACTCACCCACACATCCACAGGAGTCTGCAACTTGATCACAGGGGTCTTAGCTCTTTCCACTGACTTCAGTTGGCTTTTGGATCATACTGGACCATACTGAATAGCCAGTAGTTCATATCTGTCAGTTTGTGGTATGGCTAAAGCAGTATAGGAGCCTTGAGCTATATCTTCTATAAGGCATGTATGCAGAATATATGTATATGATCTTTTAGGCCTAATATTTGTAAACATGGATTCTTACAATGATGAGCCAAATATTCAACTCATCTTCTAAGTCTAGGTACACCAACAAAAGGATTTGTACACACCACACTTGTCTAAATTATCTGCATTCATAAATGACATTTGTGGGTGCAAATTCTAATATCTGCATATGCAAATGATAGCACAAAAATTGTGTGCACAGAATTGGAGTACATGCTTTGGAAAGTTGCCTCGCTGTGCTTTTCTGCATTAATGAAAGGCCTCTTGTGTGAAAAAGCCGACATATGGAGTTTTAAATTAGAACCTGGAAATCTCCTGTACCTCAATCAAATGAATGGTCAAAATATCAGTTAGTGTGCAGTAGTTGGAGTCTGATGATGGTTCAGGAGAAGAATGATGAGTTTGTCTCTAAGGCACTGGAATGGGACTCTGGAAATATGCTCTGGTTCTGCTTGAGTTCTCTGTGTGATCTTGGAAAATCACTTAGGCTCAGATCCTCAAAGGTATTGAGGCTCCTAACATCTATTGATTTCATTGGGGCAGGGCCCTAGCATAGTGGGGTCTTGATTTCAGTTGGGGGTCTCCAAATGCTACAGTAATATAAATAATAGCATGTTGGACTTCCCAGGTGCTATACAAATAACACCACCACATTTATTCCAACAGGCAGTTGTGCAATTTGTTACATAGTATAGCTAGTTATTCTTTCCTTGGTGTAGACAATTTGAAGAATGCATAAGGTAAAATATTAGTAAAGGGTATACAGGTAGTGCGAACTGGGATGTGTGAGGTAGGGATCCTTGCTCATGCAGAAGATATATAAATGGTTTAGGATAGTATATAGAGACTTTCTCTGCAATCTCTAATCTCTCAATACAATTAAACTGTCTGCATCAGGTCTTCTTCAGCTGTATCATTCTACAAAGCAGATGTTGATTCTGTGAGTCTTTACATTTAAACATTCCATGATTCATAGAAAATTTATGATTAAAAGATGGTATAAAAATGAGAAACCATCTACCATTATGTATCTAGATGAACATGTGTGCAAAATTATTGCAGAATATCCACTGCATTGTACTCCCAGAAAAGAAAAAACAGTTCCCTTTGGTTGAATAAAATATATAAATTAAGTAAAGATGGCCCTCTCCTTCTGTTTGATTCTTTCATATCAGTGTGCAACCAGTAAAATAATATGTGCTCAGTGTTGAGTACAACATTGTTTCTATTCGGCTGTCATTTTCAAGAAATCAGATAATATAAATCCATGAGTAATCCTTAGAATTCCCATTGGATCACTCTACATACCTAAATGTATGTTTTCAGACTGTAAACATATTTACACTCAATACATACCATATTTACTACATCATAAGCCGGTTTGTTTATAAGCCGACCCCCCCCCCCGAGATGGATAAGTAAAAATGGAAAATTTTTATAACCCATTCATAAGCCGACCCTATAATTCAGGGGTCTGCAAACTCTGGCTCCCAGGCCATCAGGATAAGCCGCTGGTGGGCCGAGATGGTTTGTTTACCTTGAGTATCTGCAGGCTCATAGGGAAACCTAAGTAAACAAAGTGTCCCGGCGTGCCAGCTGCTTACCCTGATGGGCCAGGACAACATTAGGAGGGAGGGATAGCTCAGTGGTTTGAGCATTAGCCTGCTAAACTCAGGGTTGTGAGTTCAATCCTTGAGGGGGCCGCTTAGGGATCTGGGGCAAAAATTGGTCTTGCTAGTGAAGGCAGGGGGCTGGACTCAATGACCTTTCAAGGTCCCTTCCAGTTCTAGGAGATTGGTATATCTCCAATTATTACCTTTAGCAACTGGTGGGGAAATCTTTTGAGGGGGAGAAGCTGGGAGTCAGGGGAGTAACCTCTGTGACCACCCCCCACATGATCCCACCCCTAGCCAGGCACCCCCACACTCTCCCCATCCCGTCCCTTCCCACCTTATCTGGGGAGGGCCAGGGGAGGATGTCTCTGACCTGGCTGGAGCTGCTCCTGCAGGCTGGGCAGTGCGGCCACAGCCTGCTCCAGTGGGCCAAACCAGGCGGTGCGGCCACACCATGTTCCAGCAGGTTGGGCCAGGTGGCACGGCCGCAGCGTGCTCCGGCGGCGTGACCATAGCCTGCTCTGGGGGGCGGGGCCAAGAGGCACGGCTGCAGCCTGCCAGCCCTGTAGCTGCAGCTGCTTCAGAGGCTGCGGGGAGAGCAACGTGGCCAGAAGCGGAGATACTCTGGCCCCGCCTCTTCCCTTCTGGCTGTGCTGCCTCTCCTTGCTCCCTCTGTTGGGGGGAGGGGCTGTGTCCCACCTCTCCCTCTCTATACCTGTTCATAAGCCGACCCCCTTCTCTGGTGCTTCCCTTTTTTACTAAAAAAATTCGGCTTATGAACGAGTATATACGTAGTTTGGTTTGAGTATCTGAAACCATGAGGTGAACGTTTAGATCAACAAAGGGTTTATTCATACTCTTGTTTTTATCTAGTGTGTTCCGAATTTTTCTAATGCTCCCCTGAATGTGGTATAGTGGCAATGTATAAAGATAGACGTATTTGCATGGAATTGTTTGTGCCACCATCCATTCAGGAAGCAGAAAGAATGACATGTGACTTACCTGGCCAATCTCAACTGAGTAACCTATCACATTCTGAATATTCAGTCATTCCATGGAGTAATGAAATAAAATAAAATAAAATTGAATAAAAAATTGGTATGCCCTTGGAATTTAGGGTTTAAATGTGACTTTGTAATTCACTTTCTTTTGCCAAACACCTTGCTAGCTAAATATTTGTGGAAAAGAAATAAAAAAATATTGTTAATAAAGTCAAAGAGAATTTATGTTTAATCATTTAGTCATCTTTGCTCTCCAGCCCTCTATTTATTTTTTCATTTTCTAAGCAGTTGTTCTTGCTTGTTTTTGCCCAATTGTTTTTTAAAAATGTCCCCACTCATTAGTATTGAAGATTGATTCTTCCATCACATTCTCTTCCCATTGCAAGAGTACTTGTGTGTGTTTCATATCAATGCAAAGCATAGATGTCTGACAGCTGTGCTCTGCTCACAAGCAACAGCCAAATTACATGAAATGATGATGAACTAAGGCCTATAAACTTGGAGGACTCTGTCATCTCCCTCTCTTGCTAGAGAAGACAAATCACAATGTTTTTTCTCTAGTACTCTTAGAGCACTTTCCTTTGCTGTTCCAGCCAGCCTCATTGGTTGAGTAATTCAAAAACCTTTCAGACACAGGGCCTGACCCAAAGCCCACAGAAATCAATAAGAGTGTTTCCACTAACTTCAAAGGGCTTTGAAACTGGACCATAGAGTTAATGGTGTAAGTGGATCACTGCCCCTAATGGTTTTGATCTGCAAGATAAAATGTGTAGCATGCAGCTCACTCTAGGGATGGCAATGTTAATTCATCAGGTAGGTATCATAACAAAGAAGGTCCAAACATGAAGAGGACTTTCCACTTTGAAAAAGCCTTTCAATTGTGAGAATTACACTCACAACATTGACACTCTATCTACACCTAAATCCTTACCAGTAAAAACTAAAAAAAGAGAGGAAATTAATAAATACTAGAACTAACCAAACAGCATCCCTTTCTCCCACCTTATCTCAATAAGAATTTTAGTCTCAAGAAGGGAGAGTGCTAGAGAGTCCATGAAGTCCACTAGGGACTTTGCTTTTGCTATTGATTTTACATGAAAGCCACTGTATAGAACCTAAAATAGATGGCTACTTCAGAATATCACTGCGTCCTTTTGTAACATCTTAAACACCCTCCTCCTGATGTTCATACCTTTCATATATCTGAAAATGATAAATTGGACTCAATGGTCCCTACACACACACACACAAGTTTGAATGTCCCTCAATATTTTCCTTTGAATATCCTTCTTTTAACAGCATTTTTAAAGAAAAATATTACCACCTACAATCCAAGGAGACCAACTGGCCTACAAACTTTTGCTGAAGCAAGAAGATCAGGAATGTTGGAATATTGTAAGACCTTGGCTACCACAAAGGAAGAAGAGTATGGTACAGAATCATTCTGATGTCCTCTTCTGTAGCATTGAGATGCTTCTTGAGCAAAAGACTAGTCAACGCCATTTTTATTTCATTGAAGATAGGTTGTAATAATTTGTATAGATTTTTGGATACAGTCGCAATGTTAAAATATAACTGTTTATCAGTGAATGCAAAGGATCTTTAATGCTTTTTTATTGGATACTCTAGAAGCATTTTTTCAGGTATCCTTGTCTGACATTTTGAGATAGTGCAGAGTTTAAAGCCAACTACATGTTTACTTGATCCAGTTCCAACATGGTTGTTAAAAGAATGCCTGCCTTTTCTCGGTCATGCTATCCTGAGAAATGTAAATTGTGCTCTTGGATCTGGGATGGTTTCAAAACAATTTGAACCAAGCTATAATAATTCTTTTATTTTAAAAAAATCCCTTTGTCTGTGGATGATTTGTCTAATAACCATCCAGGTAATAATTTACACATTTTAGCTGAGGAAAAAGCGGTTTAAAGTTCAATCCAGATTTTATATACACCATAATACTGGAAAGGCATTGCTAAAGGTTTACAGTCATCTCATAGTTGCTAGTAATGTGAATTTTCTTTCATGGGCTCCATCTCGTAAGACACTGTGCACTCTGGAACCAGTCCTGCAAAGCACGTAACCATATGCTTACATTTAGGCACAAGAATACATCCATTGAAGTCCATCATACTACTCATATACTTAAATGCTTTGGAGGATCAGGGCAAGGGTGCTTAGCAACTTGCAAGATCAAGACCTTTTCAGACCTTTGGCCAATGTTTGACATTGTTGATCCTTTTGGCTCAGCTGTAACCTATTATGGGACTACATGGAACATCTTTGAATTAGTTCATTTTTTTGTCTCCCCCTCTTTACAATCAGCATTGGTGAATACAGGGAATTTAGGTTTCATCCATTTGATCTGTGCCTAGGTATATATTGCCTTTGGGATCAGTTACCTGTACAGTTGCTTGTGATGCTCAAAATATAGATTTAGGCCCTGATTCTGCAGTGAGTTCCAGGTGGAGTCAATGGGGCCATGCTGGTAGGTTGGAGCCAGGGAGCCACACGTAGCTCCAACTGCAGGATTAAGGCTTTATTTAGTACCTCTGCTTAATGAAACCTAATGGTCTGACAATTGTGTCTAATTATCTGAAGAATGACC
Organism: Mauremys mutica; assembly: GCF_020497125.1. Lineage (NCBI taxonomy): Eukaryota > Metazoa > Chordata > Testudines > Geoemydidae > Mauremys > Mauremys mutica. The sequence goes on from NC_059074.1 coordinate 24,667,603, forward strand.
CAGTGGTGTCATCTCTCCTGTTTTTATTGAGAGTTTCATGATATCTGGTCATTTTCTTACATCCCCAGCTCCTGGGATAGTATGACACTTGCAAATCTCAGATGTCTCTTTTAAAAGTTCCTTTCTAGCCCATATGGTAGCAGAAAAATGTGGGAAAGCATGAACTCTAAAGACTCAAAAAACAGAAAGGTTTTAAAAAAATCATTGTAAGCAATCTCATGATTTCTAAGCGAATTTTCCATGGCCTGACTGAAGATATTTGAATACTTGGAGATGAGGATATTGATGTCCAGGCTTGAGAGGCACCAATTTTATAAATCTACATTCTAGGAAGACTGAAATATAGGCTGGTCCTATAGGATTCAAATAACATTCCCACTCCAAGGATTAATATTTATTTTTACAACAGTTCTATCATCTCTACTGAACTTTAATTAGTGAGCTATTGGGGTTGAGGGGAGGGACAAGTGTAGCTGAACATCAAAAAGTTTCCTAATTTATGTAGAGGAAAACTTCATAAATCAGCAAAGAGATAATCTAATCAGAGGAGAAGTCTTCTTAGATCTACTTCTTAATAACAAGAAGGCGGAAATAATAGAGAATATAAGGCTTTATGGAAACCTACTGTCCAAGACTGTAAACTGGTTTCCAACTTCTTCACTATTGGTTGAAAAAATGTAGAAACAGATACGGAATGGTAAAAATAATCTTGATTTTTAAAAAATGTTATTAGAGCAGATTGATTGTTCTACCAGTCAAACTGGTAGTTTCCTCTCTAGTTATGTGAGAAAAACTAACCCCCCCCCCCAAAATGCCTACTATCTGTCTGAAGAGGAACAACTCAGGCAAGTTTTAACCAAAACTGCAAAGATAAGAGAAAAAGGAAAAAACCTCACAATACAATTAAAACAAAATATCCTGCTTTAAAAATGTGTGATCCCTTTTATAGGGAATAGAGAACAATGGAGGATGAGGAGTTATTCAGAAGTAACTGCATTTAGATAATTCTTACTTGGCATGTAAATAATTTCAATGGGGAAGATTTACTTTGCTAAGTCTGGATAAGACTGTTATGGTAAAGTTAGGAATATGTGAAATGTGCAAATTCAGTAGAAAGTTTGGTCAATGTGGTGTTTTCAAAGATGGATGTCATGTATGGATATACATATAGATTGTTCAAGGGAGTTATGAACTCTGCTAGAGAAGCTCCTTCACGGTTATCCCAATTATGTCAATATTTGAATGTGAGAGATTTATGCTGACCTTTTAACACATTATATAACACCAAAATAAAATCCTTAAAAATTCACGAGCTACCCATAAAATGTTGTATTAATACTTGGATAAAATAATAGTCAAATAACCCAGCATGGAATTTTCAGAAGATCTTTAGAGAGGTAAGCAAGGAATGTTAATGGAATTTGGAAGACTAGCTCCCTTCACCTACTTTGTAATCCCAGCCCCAGCTACTAACTACACCATATCGCTCATCTGCTTGCTCTGAAAGAAAAAGAATTTGCAATATGCCCAGAAAGTTAGCAAATCTGGACCAAGTGGTGACTGAGTTCCAGGGATGAGACCCTGTACTGGGTAACAGTTTCCTACCAGGTCATTCTGTTTAAACCATGGGGTTGGTCATTTAAGTTAATCCACTGATCACAACTGTGTTGATATCACATGGGAAGTGGGACAGTTTCCTATGCAGCCAGGGATTAATAGGTTAAAATCAACAGTTTAAGATCTGCCTGCAAACTAGTGCAGACTGTGGAGCCCCAGTGTATTGTGCTCTCTGCATGATGCCATGCTTAATATGCAGGCAACCACTTGGATTCCAAATTGTCCCAATGTCCAGTTTAATGTTGAGTGTATGACATTAATCTAATCACAAGGTGAAAAAGGCAAGGACAACTGGTTGCCCTTGACTCAGCAGGAGCAGAAGAAAAATAGAATTCTTACCAGCAACATCTACCTGAATATCCAAGACCTCCACATTGCAATTCAACGTAACAAATGGTGGATACTCTCCAGCAAATGGACACTCATATAATCTTTGCCAGCTCTTCTCCAACCGACCAGCATGACCTCAATTGTCTCTGACAGTCTTGTCTTCTTCAGGCAGTGAACCCCAATCTCATTCAAAGCCTGGCTCATTCTTTCTACCATGCTAGCCAGATAAGACAGATGAAGATAAGCAGGCTGAAGCCACCAAAGGCCATGTTTCCTTACTAAAACTTCCTAATGACCTCATTTAGGAGGGTGACAAGACAGAAACCTGCTGTATATGAGCAATTACACAGCATTACCCTTTGGAATCTACCTCCAAGAAAAGAGTAGATTCATTCATGGAGGACCTACAAGAGCACAAATAGGACTTATAATTTCCCATTAGCGCAGCTCCACTGGTGGTAGTAATGGTATGAGTCAAGCCAAGGAAGTTGGTGGAAGATCTGTGGCCAAAGTACCCAAATGATGTTTGGTAAATTCAATAAGATTTGAGAGCCTGGTCCAAAGGTCACTGAGGTCAAGGAAATGATTTTCGTTTATCTCAGTACGCTTCAGATCTGGTCTTCTGTGCCTGAAATAGCTACAGGATCACATCTATAGTTATCACATGACCTTAATGCTCAATGCAGATTTAATAAAACTGCTTCAGCTACATTAATCTGATTGTAAAATATAGATTTTAAATCAGAATTCATTTCTTGTAGTGTTTTACACACATGATCCACTTATAACCTTTCATTAAAGAAGCTGGGTTACAGCTGTGAGCCATAGTTTTTATAAGCTTTGTCTCCTTCAAATCTTATAAAAATAAATTTAAGTAGCCTACATATCCCTAAATAAACTATAACAATATTATAGCCTAGTTCAGTTACGTTAGTATGGGGGGAAAAGGTTTCCTCGCTGTTTTTTAAAATGTTAGAGATTTGCCGGATATATCATTACCACCAAGTTGGTACTGACTTGTGCAGGCTATAAAACAAATAAAGTCATTAAAAATAATTTGAACAAAAGAGGTAACTTGATATCATAATGCCATCCACATTTGGTTAAAATGACTTATTTTAAAGATCTCTTTCATCTTACTAAACAGATTTCCAAAGTAAAAAAGAAATGTGATTAATAAATTATCCTCCATAAATCTTATGATAACTATGATAGTCTTTGGAGAATTATGAAGCCACATCTGGAAAAAGTATTTTACTGCCTGTAAAACAGCAGGCCATGTATTTTACTAGTGCACATTAGTAAGTAAAATACGGTATATAATTTTTGCATGCATCATTGTGAGCAAAACATTATTTTCTCTTCCCCAAAATCCTTAGCTTTATTTCACAATAAAGGATTCTTGTAAAGTTTATAAGGGGTTTGTTCTCTATTATTCATATAAAGATATTTCTTCCTTGTATTTGGTGTAATGCACATTTACAAGGTCAAGCAGAGAGTACCTAGCATCAGAACAGAAGTGAGTAAACAGAAAGAGTAATAGGGTTCCTTTGTTATTATTATTGCATCAGGGTTTAAACAAACAGGTCAAAGCAACTGAAGAAATGCCAAAACACTAATCAAAAGAGAAAGCAAAGAAGTTCATTTTCAGCTATGTAATCCAACCATAGCTATTACATTATTCCTTTTCATTAGCAACATTTTAAAATATATAGATCTGAGGTGCAAGTCATTCAAGATAAGTGGTTGCAATATTTTTGGAATTAAAAACTTGATTAAACTTAAATATTTGTTAAATAAAATGAGCAAAGGTCTCTTTAGAGCCAAATATGTCCCTTGGAAATATAAAACCCTTTTTATTTCCAAGCAGATGTTAGCAATAAGAAATGGATGGTGAGTGAAAGGGAAGAACACCATTAAGCTAAGGTAACCCCTAAAGATTTTTATATAGTTCTGCAATCATGTAAGCTCCATCAGTGATAAATATCACAATAGCAGTTGTAATGTGCCTGGTTTTTTTTACATGTAGAACCTTGAATGTGCAGTACCTCAAGTAATATTCACTTAATAAACATAGGAAAGCTATATTTTAATGTAAATGAAAGCAACATTCCTTCCTCCCTCCCTTTTAACCTGAAAGGCATCTTTCTGTAAGGATAACTGACAATAATTCACAGCAATAAAGTCAGTAAACTCATGTTTTGTTGTTAGAATATAAATAGATTATTAAAAAGTTGATGCAAAAAACTAACTAAAATATTAGGGGGTAAGTTATGATACTCTTACTTATGCTGAGTAGTATTTATGCCACATTAAGGTCAATCAGGATTACTCGTGATGTAAGATGCTACTCAAGGTGAGTAAGAGTCTCAGAATCTGTCACTGGGTTTGCCAATTACCATAAATCCAGATCTTATAGCCATCTACCTTGAAACCACTATTGTCTTGTAGTGCTGCAATGCTAATAGTTTTGCTGCATTTACACGTCTAAATACTTACAGATGAAATTAGCCTGTATGGAAAATTACCTGCCTCTATGTAGACACTGGATTTATGCTTTATGGCAACAACGTGTAACCATGAACCTCCCTTTTTGTCCTGTGACTGCAGAGGTGTTCACAGTTAACTACTTATGATAAACAGTCTGTTCCACCTTGTATTTAACTGTGACACTCTGAGTACCTTTCCCAGACCCAAAGAAGACTTCTGTGTAGCTGAAAAGCTTGTCTCTGTCACCAACAGAAGTTGGTCCAGTAAAAGATATTACCTCACCATCTTCTCTCATAGACCAGTCACATTTACCTGAAACAGAGACTTAGCTAATACCCACTGAATCATCTACAAGTCATCACAGCAGCCACAAACTGAAGTCCTGATCCTACAAACACTGACACACATGCCTAAATTCTCCAGGTAACCACTTTGAAGTCAGGTGCTCATACGCTGTGGGGGTGAGTTCCAATATGAGAACTGGGACAGACCGATAGAAATCAAGGCGGAATTTGGCTCTACAAGTCCAATACTGTAAATCTTCCTCACATTGTGTAGTACTTAATGAGGGTCCTCCGCATGAATGAGCTCAATGGGATTACTCACTTAAATAAATACTCATCAATACTCCCAGGATCTGGTCGCCTGAGTAGCCCTAATTTTTTTTTAACAGGGTGGGTGATTAACCATTAGAACAAATTGCCAAGGGAAATGGTAGATTCTCTGTCTCTTGATCTCTTCAAATCAAGACTGGATGCCTTTCTGGAAGATGTTTGAGTTAAACAGAAATTATTGGACTCAATATGGGGGTAACTGGGTGAAATTTAGTGCCTTGTGAGATACACTAAACTAGATGATTTACTGGTCCCTTCTGGCCTTAAACTCTATGAATAATGGCATCTTCTCAGCTGGACTATTTCAATTGAGTAAGAGAGAGATTCTGTGCATTGCATTCAAGGAGAACACACAGCCCAGGCAGAGATGGGACTGCAGCAGCACTGAGCCTTCATTATATCTTTCCAATTCTTGTCTGCTCCAGGAGCCAGAGCAGCCCTCAGAGTAATTTAGACAGCCGTAGCTGTCTCTATAAGTTACAGGTTTCAGAGAAGCAGCTGAGTTAGTCTGTATCAGCAAAAAGAACAGGAGTACTTGTGGCACCTTAGAGACTAACACATTTATTTGAGCATAAGCTTTCACGGGCTACAGCCCACTTCATCGCATGCATAGAATGGAACATACAGTAAGAAGATATTTATACATGCAGAGAACATGAAAAGGTGGAAGTACCCCAGCAATGCCCCTCTGCCATGTACATTGGCCAAACTGGACAGTCTCTAAGCAAAAGAATAAACGGACACAAATCTGACATCAGGAATCATAACATTCAAAAACCAGTGGGAGAACACTTCAACCTCTCTGATCACTCAGTGACAGACGTTAAGGTGGCAATTTTGCAACAGAAAAGCTTCAAAACCAGACTCCAGGGAGAACCTGCTGAACTTGAATTGATATGCAAACTAGATACCATTAACTTAGGTTTGAACAGAGACTGGGAATGGCTCGGTCATTACACTAATTGAATCTATTTTCCCTTGTTAAAATATTCTCACACCTTCGTGTCAACTGTCAGAAATGGGCCATCTTGATTATCACTTCAAAAGTTTTTCTCCCTTGCTGATAATACCTTCTCTTAATTAATTAGCCTCTTACAGTTGGTATGGGTACTTCCACCTTTTCATGTTCTCTGTGTGTATAAATATCTTCTTTCTGTATGTTCCATTCTATGCATCCGATGAAGTGGGCTGTAGCCCACGAAAGCTTATGCTCAAATAAATTTGTTAGTCTCTAAGGTGCCACAAGTACTCTGGTTCTATAAGTTACCGCAGCCTGTCCATGCTGCTCAGGAGCAGTAGAAGTGCCTAGAATTTTCACAATACTACATGCTGTGTCCCCAGAAAACTGCTCCCACCCTTGATATGGTCCCTGTGACAGGGCTTGTGAAGGAGTCCTCAGAGGACAGCCTGAAGCTGCCTTCCTCAGTTCCTGCACCAGGAGGATGCTCCCTGGGCAAGATCCAGAACTTTTAGGGTTTCTATATACCGTACCTGCCCTTTTACCCTTAGTAAATGGGATAGAGCGGGGGTGACACTCGTACTATAAATGTTTGCAGGATCAGGACCTAAATGATTGGAATTTAGGACTTCAGAAAAGTGTTTCGTGTGCAGAGAATAAAGTACTGTAGGGTGGGCTCTCTCTCACTCTTCTTGACTCTGAACTAGCATTATTCTATGACACACCTGTCAAGGAAATGATTTATTAATAACATTAGCTGTTCACCAGTTTCTCAAATCTGGCCTACCTCTTTGCTCACACAGGCCATCATGTCTTCTAATGCCCCTCCAAAGACCTGTGCAAATTTTAGGCATTTGGTTCAATCACAGAGTAGCAAGCAAGTGCAAGTAATGGGACTTTATCTCTTTTTGCCTAAATTCCCCCTGAAAATCCAGTTCAATCTGCTACTCAGCTTCACTTCAATTCTGAAACTGTTGTGTATGCAGCTACTCAACATTAATGGAAGAAATACGGTTGACATTTTTGTGTCAGCTTTTCCCCGTGTTTCTACCAGGTGTAGAGTTGGTTGGAATTTTTCCATTTTTGAAAATATAGGAGAAAATTTCCTATGAATTTTTGAGATCTGCCTATCCTCAGCTCCCTGAACTCTAGTTGTGTATTGTTGTTGCAGGTTGTTAAAAAGCTGTTTTGTTCCTCCCTTGATGTGGCTGCATTTGGGTTGTGAGAGGAGTGATTCCAGTACATTTTGCACCTTGATCCTGCAAGTTATTCCATGCAACAGAGAAGAACCTTGCTGAAGTCAATGGTGCTCTGCTTGAGCGGAAGATTCTGAAAGTACATTATAATTTGCAATTTCAATGCCTTAGTTTGTTAAACCATGTATGGTTTTTTGAGCCCTAAGGATAAAAGGAATGATATAAAAGTGAGATGATATCATTGTAAGTCCTCCAAGACTGAGAGAATTACCTCTATATTTAACCCTGCCAAGTGTGCCTTTAATGATGGAATGTATAAGTCTGGATGAATTGTCTAATTATTTCCCCACTCGAGGTAACATGAGCAGGTAAATTTACATAGTGAAATGATGAAATAATTGTTATGATATTACATTTCCTTTAATTAAGATAGACAGTCCATCAGCTATATTTTATTTATGAATTCAACCTTGGGCACTACTGATCACCAGACACCATGGGGAATGATGATATACATAGCTATATTTCAGAGTATTTGTAATGTAGGTACTGTATCCAGAAAGAACATTTTTGACACTGTGGCTGAAGAAACTGTCAAATTATATTAAGCTGGACACTATAAATGGAAAATTGCGTGTGCATGCAACAGTGTGTGTGTGTTTGTGTGAGCATGCACACTCATAGACTAATAGACTTTAAGGTCAGAAGGGACCATTATGATCATCTAGTCTGACCTCCTGCACAATGCAGGTCACAGAATCTCACCCAACCACTCCTGTGACAAACCCCTAACCTATGTCTGAGTTATTGAAATCCTCAAATTGTGGTTTGAAGACCTCAAGCTGCATGCATTGTGGGAAGGATGATCTACAATGGTTGAGGAAGGATAGTCCTGATATTATTATTAATCATGTTTATTACAGTAGTATATAAGAGCCAACCAAGAATGACAGGGAATGTAAAAACAGAATAGTGGGTGGTCTCGACCCCAAAGAGTTTACAACCTAAAGATATAGCTATGCCGTAAAATAAGGTGTAATTGTAGCATGTGTAGGCATACCTGAACTAGCTTTTATCTAGCTGGCTCGAGTAACTGTGATAGTAAAGACATGGTATCAATGAAGGCTAGCCATCCCAGCACAAGTCTGCCAGGTAGCCTGGACACATGCTCTGGACAGCGCTCTCAACTCCGATGCACTGGCCAGGTAGACAGGAAAAGGCCTGCGAACTTTTGAATCTCATTTCCTGTTTGGCCAGCGTGGCGATCTGCAGGTAAGTTCAGAGCTCATCAGCAGAGGTGACCATGATGGAGTCCCAGAATCGCAAAAGAGCTACAGTATGGACTGAACGGGAGGTATGGGATCTGATCGCTGTATGGGGAGACGAATCTGTTCCAAAAGACGAAATGCCCAAACATTTAAAAAAAATCTCAATGGGCATGAAGGACAGAGGCTATAACAGGGACCCGCAGCAGTGCCACATGAAACTTAAGGAGCTGAGGCAAGCCTACCAAAAAAACAGAGAGGCAAATGGCCGCCTGGGTCAGAGCCCCAGACATGCTGCTTCTATGATGAGCTGCATGCCATTCTAGGGGGTGCAGCCACCACTACCCCACCCCTGTGCTTCGACTCTTTCAGTGGAGTAGCACGCAACAAGGATGCGGGTTTTGGGGACAAAAAAGATGATGCTGAGGAGGTTGAAGACAGCTTACAGCAAGGAAGTGGAGAAACCGTTTTCTCCGACAGCCAGGAACTGTTTCTCACCCTGGACCTGGAGTCAGTACCCCCTGAAATCACCCAAGGCTGCCTCCCAGACACGCCAGGTGGAAAAGGGACCTCTGGTGAGTGTACCTTTGTAAATATTATACATGGTTTAAAAGCAAGCATGTTTAATGATTAATTTGCCCTGGCATTTGCGGCCAGTACAGCTACTGGAAAAGTCTGTTAATATGTCCGGGGATGGAGAGTAAATCCTCCAGGGCATCTCCATTAAGCTCTCCTTGATGTACTCCCAAAGCCTTTGCAAAAGGTTTCTGAGGAGGGCAGCCTTAAACAATAACTGGAGATATACTTATCTCCTAGAACTGGAAGGGACTTTTCAAGTCATTGAGTCCAGCCCCCTGCCTTCACTAGCAGGACCAAGTACTGATTTTTGCCCCAGATCCCTAAGTGGCCCCCTCAAGGATTGAACTCACAACCCTAGGTTTAGCAGGTCAGTGCTCAAACCACTGAGCTATCTCCCCTGCCCTTATGCTATCCTGCATGGTAGGACACTTTACCACGCCAGGACAGTAGCACGTAGTCTGGAATCACTGCATAACAAAGCATGGCAGTGTATGGTCTTGGTGTTTGCTGGCATACAAACAGCATCCGTTCTTTATCGCTGTGTGTTATCCTCAGGAGAGTGATATCATTCCTGGACACCTGGTTGAAATAGGGTGATTTTATTAAGGGGACATTCAGAAGTGCCTGTTCCTGCTGGGCTGTTTGCCTGTGGCTGAACAGAAATGCTCCCCGCTGTTAGCCACGCTAGTGGGGGGAGGGGTGAAGCGCTCATCCCAGAGAATTGTGTGTGTGGGGGGAGGGTTAGTTGGGTTTGTGCTGCACATTATCCTGAAAACCGCAGCCCTTCCTCCTTTTAAATGGCTAACCCATTTTAAATGGCCAACCCAATGGCTGCTTGGTATGGGAAATGAGGCCGTTGCCTGCAAGCAAATGGCTGCCTGCAAACCAAATTCTGTTGCCCAGCCCTGTGTGAAAGAGCTCTCACACCAAACCGGCACACCCTCAATAAGAGGCAAAATGTGACCTTGTACCAAAAGCAAATGTGCTATGTAATGTTAACAGCAAGGTTTACCGTGAAAGAGTCTACCCATTGTTCTCTAAAATGTGTCTTTTTAACTACCACTCTCCCTTTTTTTTCCTCCACCAGCTGCAAATGTTTCAACACTCACACTATCTTCTCCTTCCCAGAGGCTAGCGAAGATTAGAAGGGGGAAAAACGCACCTGGGATGAAATGTTCTCTGAGCTCATGCAGTCCTCCCACACTGAAAGAGCCCAGCAGAATGTGTGGAGGCAGACAATGTCAGACTGTAGGAAAGCACAATATGAAAGTGAGGACAGGTGGCAGGCTGAAGATGATATGTGGCATCAGCTTGGTGACAGAAGGCAAGAGGCAATGCTGAAGCTACTGGAGGAACAAACTGATATGCTCCGGCGTATGGTTGAGGTTCAGGAAAGGCAGCTTGAGCACAGATCACCACTACAGCCCCTGTGTAACCAACCATCCTTCTTCCCAAGTTCCATAGCCTCCTCACCCAGATGCCCAAGAACGTGGTGAAGGGGCCTCTGGGCAACCAACCACTCCACCCCAGAGGATTGCCCAAGCAACAGAAAGCTGGCATTCAATAAGTTTTAAAGTGCAGTGTGGCCTTGTCCTTCCCTCCTCCTCCACCCCACCCTGTGCTTCCCTCCTCCCCCACCCCTCCCGGGCTACCTTGGCAGTTATCCCCCTATTTGTGTGATGAATTAATAAAGAATGCATGAATGTGAAGCAACAATGACTTTATCACCTCTGTAAGCGGTGATCGAAGGCAGGAGGGAAGGGTGTTTAGCTTACAGAGAAGTAGAGTGAACCAAGGGGTGGGGTTTATCATGGAGAAACAAACAGAACTTTCACACCGTAGCCTGGCCAGTCATGAAACTGGTTTTCAAAGCTTCTCTGATGCGCACCGCGCCCTCCTGTACTCTGCTAACCGCCCTGATGTCTGGCTGAGCGTAATCAGTGGCCAGACGATTTGCCTAAACCTCCCACCCCACCATAAACATCTCCCCCTTACTGTCACAGATATTGTGGAGCACACAGCAAGCGGTAATAACAATGGGACTATTGGTTTCGCTGAGGTCTATCCGAGTCAGTAAACTGTGCCAGTGCGCTTTTAAACATCCAAATGCACATTCTACCACCATTCTGCACTTGCTCAGCCTATAGTTGAACAGCTCCTGACTACTGTCCAGGCTGCCTGTGTATGGCTTCATGAGCCATGGCATTAAGGGGTAGTCTGGGTCCCCAAGGTAACTATAGGCATTTCAACATCCCCAACGGTTATTTTCTAGTCTGGGAAGAAAATCCCTTGCTGCAGCTTTTGAACCAGACCAGAGTTCCTGAAGATGCGAGCATCATATACCTTTCCTAGCCATCCCACGCTGATGCTAGTGAAACATCCCTTGTGATCCACCAGTGCTTGCAGCAGCATTGAAAAGTACCCCTTTTGGTTTATGTACTCGCTGGCTTGGTGCTCCGGTGCCAAGATAGGGATATGGGTTCTGTCTATCGCCCCACCACAGTTAGGGAATCCCATTTGCAGCAAAGCCATCCACTATGATTTGCACATTTCCCAGAGTCACTACTCTTGATATCAGCAGCTCTTTGATTGCGTTGGCTACTTGGATCACAGCCGCCTCCACAGTAGATTTGCCTACTCCAAATTGATGCCCGACTGACTGGTGGCTGTCTGGCGTTGCAAGCTTCCACAGGGCTATCGCCAGTCACTTGTGAACTGTGAGGGCTGCTCTCATCTTGGTATTCTTATGCTTCAGGGTGGGGAAAGCAAGTCACAAAGTTCCATGAAAGTGCCCTTATGCATGCAAAAGTTTTGCAGCCACTGGGAATCATCCCAGACCTGCAACACTATGCGGTCCCACCAGTCTGTGCTTGTTTCCTGGGCCCAGACTCAACATTCCACGGCATGAACATTGCCGGGGCCCATACTTTGAGAGAGGTCTGTGTCCACATCCTCATCACTCTCGACACTGCGCTGCCATCGCCTCCTCGCCTGGTTTTGCTTTTGCAGGTTCTGGTTTTGCATATACTGCAGAATAATGCACGTGGTGTTTACAGTGCTCAGAATTGCGGCGGTGATCCGAGCGGGCTCCATGCTTGCCATGCTATGGTGTCTGCACTGGAAAAAAGGTGTGAAACAATTGTTTGCTGTGGCAAAGGGAGAGGCCACTGATGACATGGCTTAGGGCTAGTCTACACTTACGAGCCGGGTCGAGGCGGTGAGTTCGACTTCTCGGAGTTCGAACTATGCGTCTAATCTGGATGCGATAGTTCGAACTCCGGAAGCACCACGGTCGACTCCGGTACTCCACCACTGCAAAAGGCGGTGGCGGAGTCGACCTTGGAGCCGCGGACTTCGATTCCGCAGCGTCTGGACGGGTGAGTAGTTCGAACTAGGGTACTTCGAATTCAGCTACGCTATTCACATAGCTGAATTTGTGTACCCTAGTTCTACCAGAATGGCCCCTTCAAGGGCTGAACTTGTAATGCTGGGTTTAACAGGCCACTGCTCAAACCACTGAGCTATCCTTACCCTCACTAGTCATGAAGGGAGGGGGGAGCAAATGAATACAAATGAATACAAAACAAATCTGGTCTCTTTATTGTTTTGATCCACTTCATCTCTCTTATACATCTTAGGCTGGCAGCAGACGGTGCAGTACAACTGCTAGCCATTATCATCTCCTGGCTGCTCGCCAGAAGATGGTGCAGTATGACTATTGTCCTATTGCTCTCATTTATGTCCAGGCACCCCTGGCCGACCTTACCCAGGCCAGCCAGGAGCACGCATATCTGCCCAGGCGCCCCCGACTGACCTCACTGCGTTTGGCTAAAAGAGCTGGAGACGACGATGATGCACAATGAGCTGCTTCTGTGTAGCAATGCAGTACCATGTCTGGCAGCACCCAGGAGACATATGGTGACGGTGAGCTGAGTGGGCTCTGTGCTTGCCGTGGTATGGTGTCTGCACAGGTAAGTCAGGAAAAAAGGCGAGAAACGATTTATTGCTGTTGCTTTCACAGGGGGTGAGGGGGGAGGGGACTGACGACATTTACCCAGAACCACCAGCGACAATGTTTTTGCCCCATCAGGCATTGGGAGCTCAACCCAGAATTCCAATAGGCAGCGGAGACTGTGGGAACTGTGGGATAGCTACCCACAGTGCAATGCTCTGGAAGTTGACACCAGCCTCGGTACTGTGGACGCACTCCGCCGAGTTAATGGTCTTAATGGTCTTAAGTGGGGACACACACAATCAACTGTATAAAATCGATTTCTAAAAAAATTGACTTCTATAAATTCGACCTAATTTCATAGTGTAGACATACCCTTAGTCTTTCTGTGCTTCAGTTCCCCATCTATAAAATGGAGATAACACTTCGCCATCTCGCAAGGACGCTCTGAGGCTAGGTACAGCTAGGAGTTGGTAGCGAATCTGAAGGTGAAAGGCAATTTGGGTGACAGTGACAATGAAGTGATGGATTTCATGATTCTAAGGAAAGGAAGGAATGAGAGCATCAGAATAAAGATAATGCCCTTCAAAAAAGAAGACTAAACAACTCAGAGAACTGGTAGGTAAGGTCCCTTGGGAAGAAAATCTAAGGGAAAAGGGAGTTCAGGAGAGCTGGCAGTTGCTCAAGGAGACAATATTAAAGGCACAAATACAAACTATTCCGATGCAAAGGACAGATAGGAAGAATAGAAGGATGTCAACATGGCTCCATCAAGAGCTCTTTAATGACCTGAAAATCAAAAAGAAATGCTACAAAATGTGAAAATATGGTCAATATGTATGAGTACAAAGAACAGCACAAGCATGTAGTGCAAAATCACAAAGGCTAAGGCACAAAATGAATTACACTGGGCAAGGGACATAAAAGGCAAAAAGAAGAGGTTCATTAAATACATTAGGAGCAGGAAAAAGACTAAAGAAAATGAAGGTCTTCTACTTTGTGGGGAGCAAGAGCTAATAACTGATGACTTCAAGAAAGCTGAGGTGCTTAATGCCCATTGTGCTTCAGTCTTCATTAAAAAAGTTAATGATGACCAGATACTCAACACAATTAATATTGACAACCAAGGGTAAGAATGAAAGCCAAAATATGAAAACAACAGGTTAGAGAATTTTAGATAAGTTAGGTGTATTAAAGTCAGCAGGGCCTGATGAAATTCATCCTAGGATACTTAAGGAACTAGCTGAAGCAATCTTGGAGCCATTAGCAATTATCTTTGAGAACTCCTGGAGGATGGGAAAGGTCCCAGAAGACTGGAGAAGGGCAAACATAATACCTATCTTTAAAAAAGGGAACAAGGAAGACCTGGAGAACTATAGATCAGTCAGCCTAACTTTAATACTTGTAAAGATATTGGAACAAATTACTAAACAAGTAATTTGGTAGCACCTGGAGGATAATAGGGTTATAAGGAATAGCCAAACTAACTTAATTTCCTTCTTTGACAGAATTACTGCTCTAGTGGCTAGGGATGGAAGCAGTAGAAGTGATACACCTAGATTTTAATCAGGCTTTTGACACAGTTCTGCATGACATTCCCATAAGAAAACTAGGGAAATATGGTCTAGATTAAATTGTTATAAGGTGGATGCACAACTGGTGGAAAGACCGTACTCAAAGAGTTGTTATCAATGGCTTGCTGTCAAACTGGGAGGGCATATCTAGTGGGATCCTGCAGGGGTCAGTCCTGGGTCTGGTACCATTCACTATTTTCATTAATGACTTGGATAATGGAGTGCAGAATATGCTGATAAAATTTGCAGATGACACCAAATTGGGAGGGTTGCAAGCACTTTGAGATATAAGTTTAAAATTCAAAATAACCTTGACAAATTGAAGCATTGGTCTGAATTAAACAAGATGAAATTCAATAGAGACAAGAGCAAAGTACTTCCTTTAGGACAGAAAAATCAAACGCACAACTACAAAATGAGGAATAACTGTCTAGGTGGTAGTCTTGCTAAAAAGGACTGAGGGTTATACTGGACCACAAACTGAATATGAGTTGTCAATGTGATGCAGCAGCAAAAAAGGCTAATATGATTCTGGGGTGTATTAACAGGAGCATTGTCTGTAAAACACAGGAGGTAATTGTCCAGCTCTACTTGGCACTTTTGAGTTCCCAGCTTGAGTACTGTGTCCAATTTTGGGCACAACAATTTAGGAAGGATGTGGACAAATTGGAAAGAGTCCAGAGGGTAGCAACACAAATGATAAAAGATTTAGAAAACCTGACCTATGAGGAAAGGTTGAAAAAACTGGGCATGTTTAGTCTTGAGAAAAGAAGTCGGAGGGGTGACCTGATGACAGTCTTCCAATATGTTAATGGCTGTTATAAAGAGATCAATAAACGGATCAATTGTTTTCCATGTCCATGACAGTAGGACAAGACGTAATAGGCTTAATCTGCAGCAAGGGAGAATTAGGTCAGATATTAGGAAAAACTTTCCAACTATAAGGGTGGTTAAGCTATGGATTAGGCTTCCAAGGGAGGCCATGGAATCCTCATCATTGCAGGCTTTTAAAAACAAGTTGGACAAACACCTGTCAGGGATGCTGTAGGTTTATTTGGTCCTGCCACAACACAAGGGGCTGGACTTGATGACTTTTTTGGAGTCCCTTCCAGCCCTACATTCCTGTGATTCCATGATTAAACATTGTGAAATCTTCAGATACTATCGTAATAGGTGGCATATAAGCATCCTATATAGTTGGTATGATAACTACACTTGATATAATGAAAGATTTTCAACTCAACACTAATCTTAACAAACTCTTCTGTTCAGGAAATATTAAGTATTTTCCATTTTTTCATCTTTAAAAAAGAACCCAACACTATTTAAATCTTTCAGTTTGACTGAAATAAAGATCCTAACAAAATTCCTTATAAAAGCACATTAAGTAACTTTCCCCTAAGCTTTTATGTGTATTTTATAATCACAATATCTTCTTAAGCTACAAAAGCCTTAAAGAAAATCTGATCTAAATATGTTAAATGAAAAAGTTTGGTTCTTACTATTGTTCAACCATAAAATGGGACTCCAATAAGACAGGAGGCATGGCACTGAAAAATACTAATGATACTGATCTTCAGATGATCCTAAAAAGTATTCCTGTGTTTAGCTTTCCCATCTCTTTGGACAGAGAATCATAACACATACTAAGGCTTATAAAACTTCTGGAACTCGAGAGACAGCTAGTACCATAGATTTGATGATGTGTTAGTCAAAACTTGACATTTTTCTAGGGTAGCAAGAAGGATAATTTAGGCTTTTTGTCCTTAATTTCCACATTCTCATAAACACAAAAATGATTTGTTTAAACAGTATTGTTACAAAATACACTGCAAGTTCTTTTAAAATCCAATTTTTGAGAAGCGGGCAATAGTTTTTGTTGTCAAAAATCACTTTTCAGTTTAGTATTTAAGATCTGGGTGCAACCAAACAAAGTGTGTTTTAATGTGGCCAGATATAAAGTCACACATGTAAGAACAAAGAATGTACGCCATTCTGGGAGACTCTATTCTGGGAAACAATGACTGAAAAAAATAAGTTGGGGGTCAAAGTGGATAATCAGATGAACATGAGCTCTCAGCGTGATGCTGTGACCAAAAGTGCTAATATAATCCTTGAATGTATAAACAGGGAATATCAAGCAGGAGGATATATTTTCCTCTGCATTGCTACTGGAATACTGAATCCAGTTCTTGTGTCCACAGTTCAAGATGGATGTTGATAAAATGGAGATGGTTCATAGAAGAGCTGTGAGACAGATTAAGGACTTGGAAAACGCACCTTATAGCAAAAGAGTCAGGGAGCTCAATCTGTTTAATTTAACAAGAGAAAATTAAGGAGTGGCTGGATCATAGTCTTTAAGTACTTACTTGGGGAACAGACATTTGATAATAGAGGGCTCTTCAATCAAGCAGAAGAAGGTATAACAAGATCCAATGGCTGGAAATTGAAGCTAGAAAATTCAGACGAGAAAGAAGGTGCAAATTCCTGACAGTGAGGATAATTAACCATAGAACAACATACCTAGCGATGTGATGGATTCGCCATCACTTGACGTGTTTAAGTTAAGACTGGATATCTTTTTATAGGATATGCTGTAGCTCAAACAAGAATTAATTCAGGCTAGTTCTACAGCCTGTGTTATGTGGGAAGTCAAACTAAACAGCCACAATGATCCCTTCTGGTCTTATTATCCATGAAAGATGTTAAGTCCTAGGGGCAGCCGGTGTAGGAAGCAATCACTTGAGGCCAGAGAGCAGACAGCTAACCAAAACCTCCATTTTATTTACAGAAACATAGAGCTCTCTCAGCCGGTTGAAACCGGCTGAGCTATCCCTTAATAGTCTAACTCAGTTGCCATAGTAACAAAACCCATGACAACCAAATACACAACAAAAGACTGTAAAGATCATCAGAACTGCCACAATCCTAATCATGCGGAAAGCATACAGAACACTGATAACTAACTGTTGTTCAACATTGGGTAGCTAACCTCAGGATTGTGGATGTTTAAAAGGGTACTAATACTACTGTAGGGGTCATCACTTTGGGATTTCATTTTGCATATCCAGTTACTGGGCTGTCTGTCAATTCGCTAGTCCAAGAAAGCACTGAAAGAATTCTGTTTTGAATAATCTTCAGAACTTGATGTCAACCGTACAGTATATGATATTTTATACACACACACTTTATAGTTGATATTAAGCTTTGCAGATTATTCAAAAGAGAATTTTTGCAACAATTTCTTACACTAGAGAGCTGACATATATTAATTTCCAAATTACTTCTTCTGTTTTGAACTAAAGGAGAATCTTTATTAATATAGGGCCTATGACACATGAGCAAACAGTTCTGGTTTCTTTGATTAGATCATAGCTATTTAGTCACATGCTAACACATTGCAATGTTGCGATGCTGTATAATTAAGGATGACCATTTATATAATTGATATGATCATTGTTATTGCAAGAAGGTATATCATGTAAGGTGTCAATGGAAAAGTTACAATCTATCAAACATGATTATCTTGATTAAACCCATGAATCATCTTTGTTTCTAAAGTTACGAATATTGGCTATGCATTTGTATCTCCAACATGTGTTTTGTTCCTGGGTGACACCCTCCAGATAGATTTACATCAGGGCTAGACAGCTGTGTGTTGATAAAGGACACTCCACTCTCACAATGGGCCATTGAGGACACTCATCCTGCCCAGTAGCTCTTCCTGTGGATGCCTCAGACAATGGCCACCCCCTGTGATTCAGCAAACCATGTAAGGATATGTGATATGCTCATGTGACCCTGGACCCCATCTTGGACCAGTAACTTTCCATAGAGAGTGGCTGTGGGCTTTGTTTGGGTCAGTAATATTCCATGCACATGGCAAGGGGTATAAAAAGACAGTGGAGACACCTCCATTTTGACTCTTTCCTACTCCAATTCTCTGCACTGTGGATTTACAACTAAAAGGAGTATTTTGAACTATGGATCTTTTAAACTTTTGGAAGTGACCAGAGAGACTTTTGCAAGCCAGCCGTCTATTCCATGGCTGCTACAACCCTGATATAAAGACTTTGCAATCATGTGTATGCATGTGATCTATTAACCATTTATAACTCTCTATTTCTTTTATTAATAAATATTTAGTTAGTTTACTAAGGATTGGCTGATAGCATGCTATTTGGGCAAGATCTGAGATTCATACTGACCTGGAGATAAGTGTCTGATCCTTTGGGAATAGTAAAAAACCCTTATATGGTGAAATGTGTTTTCTATAACCTCTCACTATAGTATGTTGGGTTGCCTGGAAGGGAGCCAAGGGCCGAAATGCCTAAAGGGGACTGTGTTTGGCTTCTGGTTAACCAATGCAGAAACTCTTTTGTTACTGGCTTGATTAATCTAATTATAGAATAAACCTGGTTTTGAGGATTGTCTTTCCTATTTCTTGGAGTGTTCCCTGAATGTAGCATTCTCAGTGTGGTCCATCCCAGACACTTGGTCACAAATGTGAACGAATGTAAACTCACTGAGCTGCATTATACTTTCCTAGTAATCATAACCTTGGAACTTAATATATATTATGGTTATGAATTGCAATAAGTCAATACACCAAAATATGTTAAACAGAGCTGGTAGAAAAATTATATTTTGTAAAAATTTAGAAGGAAACACAAAGGTATTTCCTTCTAAAGTTTACAAATTTTTTTTTGTTTTGATGAAAAAAATCAAAAGTAATGTTTGTTTCTTTTGATGGACAAAAAAAAAATCTCTCTTTCTTTCTCATTGGTATATTGTTTCCACTGGAAAAAGGGGAAAAAGACAAGAAAAAAGGTAGAGGGGGCTCTTCTTAAAAATGGGAAAATGACTGAGAAAGTAGAAACCATTAATGCTCCAATAATATGTGGCATGAGCACAGCACAGAGACTGCTATAGTGGGACTAAAAGACAATCTCCTCCTGGCCATGGACATAGGAAATATCTCCTTGCTCATGCTGCTGGATGTTCCTTTAGCCTTTGCCACAGCAGACCATAAGGTGCTACTAACTTGCCAACATGACTTAGCAGGTGTAGATGGCCCAGAACGACAGTGGCTCCAATTATTCCCCTGCTGCAGAACTCAGAGAGTGGTGGTGAGCAATTGCACCTCCTCTTCGCAGGCCCTCATTGCTCGCTTCCCCAGGGATTCATACTATCCCCATGTTTCTTGACTATCTGCATGAGATCGCTGGGAGAGTTAGTGAGATGCCATGAGTTCAGCTGCCCACAGTGTGCTGAGCACACTCAACAATATAGCTCATTTACAACCAATGCAACCACCACACCAGCTAAAATGCCGGAATGCTTACAGGAAATTAGCTCTTGGATGAAGAGCAGGTGGTTCAAGCTGAATCCAGGCAAGACCAAAGTGGTGCTGGTCAGAAAGGGGAAGTGGTTTTAAAAGCTGACCAAGAAGTTGTCTCATCCTTCCATTGAAGGCATAGAGCTCCCATTTGCTGAAGTAGTTCAAAGCCTCAAAGTCCTGTTTGATTCCTCACTAAGCTTGGATAATCAGGGAGCATTATCTTCCAAAAAAGTCTTTTTTTCACCTCCAGCTTGCTAGGAAACACCATCCCTCCCTACTGGACAAAGACCTGGCCACAGTAATCCATGCATGTGTCACCTCAAGGCAGGATTACTGTAGCTCATTGTATCTTTGTTGCTACTGTGTAGAGTCTATTTTCAAATGGTAATACCTAATGTGATGGTCTCCATCTTGGCTGACAATCCAGAGACTGTCAGGCTGAAAAGCATGAGCTGCTACAGCTTAGGCTAAAGAGCCAAGACTCCCAAGATGGGGCTGTAACAGATTCAGATCCTGTATGGATTAGGCACAGAGTGGGACCTGGAATATACACTCACCAGCCAGTAACACCAAGAAAAAGATGAAATGCTACTAACACGTCCATCACTCATTCCATTATGCCTAGGGTCAAAGGGGACAAATACAGTGGGGAACCTTACATTTCATTTCTGTAGAAGGGCATTTAATGTTGAGTTCCAGCCTCCAGACTTACTCTTGCAACCATTTATGCATCAGAGATAGTTTACACATATGAGTAGACCCATTGAATTAAATAGGCCTGGTCACATGCATAAAGTCACCCATAGTTAACCCAATCTTTTAAATCTTTCGATTGAGCTGGCTGGTCAGTTTTCTCTGCTATTCAGTGTGAGTTTAGGGTGGTGTTTAAGTTTTTCTTTGTTTTGTTTTGTTTTGTTTTTAAAGACAGAACATTTTACAAAATGTGAAACAATAGCAAAAGGAAGTCATGTGGGCTCATAGCTCTGCTGGCTTTTCATAATGGAAATAGCAAATAAATACTATAAAATACTAAATCTAGCTCCCACCCAAAGGGGATGTGTAAACCCACACTTGTTTTGATCCCTGGAGGGGAAAGGAACGTGCAAAGTCTAATATGACTTTTTTAACGTGGCTGTTTGAAAATGCTTAGAATAGATCTTTTTTAACTTGGCTGTTTTGACCAACATCACACTCTCAAATGCCTGACCCCTTAGTTTTCTAATGTAGCTTCTCCTTTGGATGCGTTTTGTGTTTTGGAACAGTTTTCACTTTGTTTGCAAATATAAATAACTGACTGATGAGTCTGTGTGTAATCATGTCATCCTAAGAGAAAAATACGTATTTTGACAGATTTTTTTTAATGGCTGCAGAACTGCATTTGGGATTAAAACCAAATTGGGTTTGAATAAAATGAGAACTTTTCCCACAAACTCAAACCAAACAATTATTTTAAGGTTTGAAAAAGTTTTCTGAACATTTAGTTCCAACCCCCCTCACTCCCCTCCCCCCCCCCGTAATTCCTGGTTTTGGCTACAAAATGGAAATACCAAATATCATGGGACAAGGCTGTTCTCACAGCACATTTCCAACCTCAACAAAAGCCTGCTAGCACTGGCTATCGCACAATCATGCAAGATTCTCAGATTGATTTCCAGACTAAAGAAGCAAATGTGTCCTTGAATAAACAACAAAATAATTATTCAGTAATAACAGAAAGTCCAAACCCTCTCCCCTCCTCCCCCCAGTTTGAACCAATATCTTTCTGTATCAGAGACAATCATTTTTCTTTTTGTTGTCATCATTAGGTAAAAACTAAATGGTTTACTCATGTGAATAAGGCATGCAAGATTCAGCCAAGGTCTTTGACCTATTTTCTGAGGTCAACCACTATCAGCAAATTTTCAGGCGTTAATCCAGCCTCCAGAGGGCATTCATGAAGCCCTGTGAATGTAATAGGATTCTGATGAAATTGCAACAGAAAAAAATAACAACAATTATTGAATGAGGTCAACAGATGTCAAACAAAACACGTTTGCTGCTTCCTGCCAGATTCGACATGTGTGCAAAATTAAAACAATACATCAGAATTCAGTAACTCTCGAACAAATCCTGAATCCCACCCTCAGCTATTACTCAAGAGATAATTCAATGGGGCCAAAGCCTGAGGTTCTATATTTTTACTCAGTCCCTACTCCGACAGGCTTTGACTGATGCCCACCTGAGTAAGGACTGAATGAAAACTTATCACGAACCACAGCATTTGGCTCCTTGACTTCAACAAGACGAAATAAATGCTTTCCTTACCCTTTTAGCGCTGTACAATGACAACGAGAGCATATTTTTGGGGTCTTTTTTGTTTAAATTTTTGTTTTTTTGCATGGAATATTAGAGTATTTTCCCCCCAAATAAAACACCTCTAACAATATGACTAGTCCGTTATTATGTTCCATAAAGCTTAGTCCTGACAGGCCCATAAGGGTATGCTAGGTGAGAAGATGTGTCCAGTGGGCCAGTTCTCTGCAGTTGTACCCCACACACCTTCTGGATGTGGTATTCTGTCCCATTGAATGGCACCGAGAGCACTTAGAGGGAGAGATTAACAAGTCTACTCTACAGCCTTAGCTAACAGCCATATGGCTTTTAGCTCATGCAGTAGAGGCTCAAGCACTAAGCTTCAGAGGCCCAAGGTTCAATCCCCACCTGCCAACGACTGGGCTCTGTTTGTGTTACAAGTGGAGGCTCATCTGGGATATCAACCTGGGAAGTCTCTGAAGTTTGGGACACATTTCCTCAGGTAGGGGAAATATGTAACCCACACACCTCTTGGGCGTGGTGCTCTGTCCCATCTAGTGGCACCAAGACTGACAGCAGAGTTCAACCCAAATTGGGGTGCATTGCTCATGATT
The DNA here is from genome assembly GCF_020497125.1 of Mauremys mutica. Taxonomy (NCBI): domain Eukaryota; kingdom Metazoa; phylum Chordata; order Testudines; family Geoemydidae; genus Mauremys; species Mauremys mutica. The sequence continues at coordinate 24,690,425 of NC_059074.1, forward strand.
TACTTGTATCTCTGAATTCATGCATCCAGTTCTATTCTTGGACACATTTATGCACCCTCTGTTGGAGCCACTGCTTTCATAACTGAACGGGGCTCTAAAGAGGAAGGCTCAACTTTGAGGTGGCAATGCATCAAAGGAAATATAGAGACGGTAGTTAGAAAGATTGTAGAGCATCAAGAAGAGTCATTAGACTAAAAGTAAAATGTTTTTTGTAAGCAAACTTACAATCAAAGAGAAAAGATAATTAATTCTCCTCAGTGCAGCATGTGAAAATTAATGCACTACTGAAGGAATTCTTAGTAGTAGCCAAGTCTGGTGATATGTCTTATAAATAATTCGTTTAACTGATGTGGAATCACTATAACCCCAAAACTTCAATAATTGTTTAAAGATTTAAGTTTTGCAGTCGGTTTCATCAGCCAGGCTTGTGGCTGAGCTGTGAAAGTGAACAGAACACCATGTCAGAATTCACTTAAAAATATCAAATCCATAAGAATACTGTGAGCTGTGAAGACATTTAGGAAGGATGCAAAATTTCACTTGCTACAATTTAACTTGTTATGAAACTTGAGGGCCTCACAGGAAAGATCATCTAAATTCAGATGCAAATTACTTCCGATGTGAATGCATATACCTTGCAGTAACCCTGCTGGTGCTGAACTTCCCTCTGTCAGGTTTAGAATAAAAATGGACATTGAGTATGATATACCAAGTAAAAACATGCACTGAACAGGAGCTTGAGTTGTTTAAGTACAGATTTGTGCACAGCAAGAGCATCTACTTGAAGATACTGGGGGAATGGGAATGGGAACAGAAATGCTGTTTTTTGATAAAATTGCAACTGAGTTATTGTGCTGGGCAATTGGGTGTTTTTGGCACACCCACAGATAGAACCTAATAGGTGTGGCTCCTTCCATGTGGCAAGCACTCCTATTTCAGGAAGTAATCCTGAGAGGAAGTTCAGGGCTGGGGGTGGCTACTTCCTGCCTGAGAGAGAGACAACAAAACTGTTTGTACCAGGAGTGGAACTGTTTGTGTACCCTTTTTCAGCAAATGGGGTTCTGTTGTTTAACTGAGCTTGTACTAGTGTCATTATTCCAGGGACTCTGCCTGGATGTATTAACCCACCAGTAAGTAGACCTCACGGCCATTTAACAATATCACACACTGAACCTATTTTATTTACATGAAGGACCAAATTAACCCAAGATCCCCAGTGGTAGAAATCCTCTACTGGGCGGAGAAGGGGAAGGGAAGCACAGTATTGTTGCATTACACAAGACATCTACTCCTCCCTTCCACTAGAAGACCCCAAATCATCCAGCACAGATCCAAGAGTGGTACTGTAGCAAAGGTTTCCTATTGGGGTGCAGCAGGCCAGGTCAGTGCATGAAGGTGAAATTTGGTCTTAAGTATAAAGAACATGCATCAAAAAAGAGAAACACAATATTTGAAGCCCCTGCAAAAGATTGTATGAAGTCAGCTTGAAGATGAAATACAACAAATCAGCCTCTACAAGTTTCTTACAATAGTGTTCAAATTCCCATCTAAATTCTGTGAAACTGAGGATGAAGTTTTTTACAATCTAATATTTCACAGGCTGAGCATAGGAATTTTTTTTTCAATAGACAGGGTTGATGATGCCAAGGAACTGTACTACTGGAACAGTTGCTTCATAGGACTGGTATTTTGAAGTGGCACCAGAACTACTGGTTATTATCAAGAGTCTGAACTGCTTCACTGATATCTGAGTATTTGAACATTTCATCTATAGTAAAGTAGTGCTGATGTATTAATTAGGAAGAAAGAGAGAGAATTCCACCAATCCTTGCCCATTTTTAGAACCAAACACTTCTGATGCTCCGAAATGTCTGGATAAATGGTTTTTATTTTTATACTTCCAATCCCTGTGAAGGACTGGAACCATAACACCACAAAAATGATGTTTCTGGCTAGTACTGGAAAGGTAAATGCCAGAACTGTCACAAGGAATACTTGTTTTTAAGGGGGCCAGCCCAAACTAGAGACACAAAAGGCTCAGCTAATCTGGATAAGCATTCAGACTCTTGGATGCTTATCTGAACAGAACCTGAATTCTGAATCTTTTGAATGGAGCTGTTTTAATACAGAATAATATTAATGTTTGATGGATAATGGCATTATTTAATGAATATATTACTCAACAAAGGTTGTTCAGCCATCTCTTTTTGAGACTTGCCCACCAGTAGGTACAATTTTACCTTTTTCAGCCAGGGGCGGCTCTAGGGATTTTGCCGCCCAAAGCACGGCAGGCAGGCTGCCTTTGGCGGTTTGCCTGCGGAGGGTCCGCTGATCCTTTCGGCAGCTTTCCTGCGGAGGGGCTGCTGGTCCCGCGGCTTCAGTGGACCTCCCGCAGACGCCTGCGGGAGGTCCACCGAAGCTGCGGGACCAGCGGACCCTCCGCAGGAAAGCCGCCGAAGGCAGCCTGCCTGCCGCCCTCGCGGCTTCGGCAGAGCGCCCCCCGCGGCTTGCCGCCCCAAGCACACGATTGGCGTGCTGGGGCCTGGAGCCGCCCCTGTTTTCAGCAGTACCAACATCAACGTTACCATTATCACCAGCATTTTGCCGAACAATGAAGGGTTGTTTTTTTGTCTGTTTGGTTTTTTTGGGGTGTAGAGATGGCAGGGGGCCAGTTGCAGCTGAGAATTGCTTCTTGTTTTGGGGAAGATGGAAGTTAAAAAACAAAAAAGTTTCTAATTTTTTTCCCACAGAGCTGTAAAAACACCATGCATTTATTTCTGCTAGTTATGTTGGCAACAAGAGGGGTTTTTTCCCCCCCCAGACTGCAGTATTGTGATTTAGGAGTTCTAGATTTTTATTTCACAGTTATCCTGGTAGCCAGTTCACATTTCTCGGCCCAGGAAAATTATTCAGATGAAGATCTCAGGCATGTGACTGTTGTGTAAAACACACATGCTTTTTAAACACCCCGAGTTTGTGTTGAGCTACTGACCTCCATTATATCCCAACTTCAGTTCAGATTTGTTTAAACAAGCTTTCCACCTGCACAACCTCCCCCTTTTACTGCCAGTGTAATGCACCCTTCCCAGAGGAGGCTGACATTATAAATCACCAAAGAGTGTATGCTGCTGCTGCCAACATTACAGGGGTCTGGCACTATGAATTTGAGGGGTAATGAGGGAAATGGAATGGCCCACACACATTAGGGAAGGAGAAACCAGAACACAGCTTCAAAGTGTAAAAAGACCCTGTATCTAATAAAGTATTTAAATGCAGGCGCATTAGATTCAGATATGGAGCTGTAATCTGTCATTAGCTGGGACCATGAGGAAAGCAACAGAGAACGTGTGTGTATATATATGTATGTGTGTGCATGGACAGACAAACACAGGCCCACAGTTATAAGAAATAGATCAGACTATGACAGCAGACTCTAAAATAAACTCACAGATAGATTTAAAAATCTATAATGTTAAAAATAACAAACTGCGGGCCAAATCCTGAAGCACTTACTCTGGCAAAATAGTTATTGAAATTAATGGGCTAAAATCTGAGATAAAATCCCACTGAAGTTGCAGGCTCTTAGCACAGCACAGAACTTGTCTCAACAGAAATTTTACCTGAATAAGGCTCTTAGGAGTTGCCCAGGACCAGTAGTTATGGTGTTTTTTAACTCCTCTCACTTCCAACTGGTCTCAGGCTAACTGTGTTCTGTTGCAGATCTCTGCATTCGCCACAGCTCTCTTCCTTCTCTTAAGGAGATTGATGGGGCTTTTACCTTCCTGGAACACCTCCTCTTAGTTGGCAGTTGTTCTGGTTCCCATCTATACTCCAGCCAGTTCATATCCAGCTTCACACCACCCAGTACATGCAGCTCAAAATGTGATCTATATCAATCTTTGATGCACTACATTAGACACTAGTGGGAGAGATAGTAGGCCAATTTCTACCCTCACATACATACACTCAACTCCTAGTGATATAAATGTCTTATGTAGGTGCCTAGAATACAATTGCTCTGAGCAAACCAACCATAGTTTCTGAAATGGTGCGGAACACGGCTTGGTCTTGTTGACTCTTGCAGATAATCCATGATCAGCAAGGTCTACTCTAGATGCATTTTTTGAGGTGATTACAAGTTTGGCTGATAAAGGTAATAGCATTGATGTAGTATATTTAGACTTCTGTAAGGCATTTGAGTTGGTGCCACACAACATTTTGATTAAAAAAAACTAGTATGATATAAAATTAACATGGCACATATTAAATGTGTAACAAGAAGGAGTAACAAGAAGGGTTTCTTTAGGTATGTTAGAAACAGGAAGAAAGTCAAGGAAAGTGTGGACCCCTTGCTGAATGAGGGAGGGAACCTAGTGACAGAGGATGTGGAGAAAGCTAGTGTACTCAATGCTTTTTTTGCCTCTGTCTTCACAGACAAGGTCAGCTCCCAGACAGCTGCACTCTGCAGTACGGTATGGGGAGGAGGTGACCAGCTCTCTGTGGAGAAAGAAGTAGTTCGGGGCTATTTAGGAAAGCTGGATGAGCACAAGTCCATGGGGCCGGAAGCACTGCATCCAAGGGTGCTAAAGGAGTTGGCCAATGAGATTGCAGAGCCATTGGCCATTATCTTTGAAAAATCATGGCGATCGGGGGAGGTCCCGGATGACTGGAAAAAAGCTAATGTAGTGCCCATCTTTAAAAAAGGGAAGAAGGAAGATCCAGGGAACTACAGGCCAGTCAGGCTCACCTCAGTCCCTGGAAAAATCATGGAACAGGTCCTCAAGGAATCAATCCTGAACCACTTAAAGGAGGGGAAAGTGATCAGGAACAGTCAGCATGGATTCACCAAGGGCAAGTCATGCCTGACTAACCTAATTGCCTTCTACGACGAGATAACCGACTCTGTGGATGAGGGGAAAGCAGTGGATGTACTATTTCTGGACTTTAGCAAAGCTTTTGATACAGTCTCCCACAGTATTCTTGCCAGCAAGTTAAAGAAGTCTGGGCTGGATGAATGGATGGTAAGGTGGATAGAAAACTGGCTAGATGGTCGGGCTCAACGGGTAGTGATCAATGGTTCCATGTCTAGTTGGCAGCCGGTATCAAGTGGAGTGCCCCACGGGTCGGTGCTGGGGCCGGTTTTATTCAATATCTTCATTAACGATCTGGAGGATGGTGTGGACTGCACCCTTAGCAAGTTTGCAGATGACACTAAACTGGGAGGAATGGTTGATATGCTGGAGGGTAGGGCTAGGATACAGAGGGACCTAGACAAATTAGAGGATTGGGCCAAAAGAAATATGATGAGGTTCAACAAGGACAAGTGCAGAGTTCTGCACTTAGGACGGAAGAATCCCATGCACTGCTACAGACTAGGGACCGAATGGCTGGGCAGCAGTTCTGCAGAAAAGGACCTAGGGGTTACGGTGGACGAAAAGCTGAATATGAGTCAACAGTGTGCCCTTGTTGCCAAGAAGGCTAATGGCATTTTGGGTTGTATAAGTAGGGGCATTTCCAGCAGATCAAGGGATGTGATCATTCCCCTCTACTCAGCACTGGTGAGGCCTCATTTGGAGTACTGTGTCCAGTTTTGGGCCCCAAACTACAAGAAGGATGTGGATAAATTGGAGAGAGTCCAGTGGAGGGCAACAAAAATGATTAGGGGGCTGGAGCACATGACTTATGAGGAGAGGCTGAGGGAACTGGGATTGTTTAGTCTGCAGAAGAGAAGAATGAGGGGGGATTTAATAGCTGCTTTCAACTACCTGAAAGGGGGTTCCAAAGAGGATGGATCTAGACTGTTCTCAGTGGTAGAAGATGACAGAACAAGGAGTAATGGTCTCAAGTTGCAGAGGGGGAGGTTTAGGTTGGATATTAGGAAAAACTTTTTCACTAGTAGGGTGGTGAAGAACTGGAATGGGTTACCTAGGGAGGTAGTGGAATCTCCTTCCTTAGAGGTTTTTAAGGTCAGGCTTGACAAAGCCCTGGCTGGGATGATTTAGTTGGGTTTGGTCCTGCTTTGAGCAGGGGGTTGGACTAGATGACCTCCTGAGGTCCCTTCCAACCGTGAGATTCTATGATTCTATGAAATGGATTTAAATCTGGCTAACTGACAGCTCTCAAAATGTACCTGTAAAAGAGGAATTGTCATTTAGCAGGTATGTTTCTATTGGGGTCCCACAGGGTTTGGTTCTTTGCCCTACACTATTGAACATCTTTCTCAATGACCTAGAAGAAAACAAACTCATCAGTGATGAAGTTTGCAGATTACATAAAAAATTGGAGAACTGGTAAATAATGAAGAGGACAGGTCACTGATTCAGAGCACTCTATATCACTTGGTAAACTGGGTGCAAGCACATACTATGCATTTTAGTATGGCTAAATGTAAATGTATACATTTAAGAACAAAGAATCTAGACCGTACTTACAGGATGGGGGACTCTAACATGGGAAGCAGTAACTATGTCTCCTTCAGTATTGCACTGAAAACCTTTGAATAGCATGGAAGAGAAGTAGAAGTAACAGGTGTCATAAAGCTCTATAACTGTGCCAGAACTGAAGCTGTCATAACATTGTTCATGATGTCAAAGATTTGACCATGAAATAATCCTCCTTCTTCTGTGTGGACTAGTCCTAAACCACAGTCACTTGATGAAACAAATAAAATTAAACAATGTTTCAGATTTAAGTTAGGGGATGGAACAGACCTTTTAAGTACAGATTGTTGGGAAAGCTTTTCAAATTTTGAAATTTGAATTTTAGCTCTTTGGTCAAAAAAACAGGGTGTGGAGGAAATTTGTGAAAATGTAAAAAAATTCCAATTTTTGAAAATTTGACAAAATTTCAAAATTAAAAAAAAAGTGTTGACCAGCTCTACAGTTAGTCAATCTCGCTGATAATACAGGACTATTCTCCATCAGGAGTAATACCTTGAATATCAATGGATTTACATTGATGCAAAGTTGGTGTGAATGAGAAGAATCCAGAACATGCTTCTGAGAAGAAAGGTCCTGTGGTGAAGGCATTGGCTGGGACTCAGGAGATCTGGATTCAATTCTTGATCTTGTCACAGACTTCCTGTGGGACCTTAAGCAAGTCACCATCTCTCCATGCTTCAATTCCTCATCTCTGAAATGGGGATAGATAGCATTTCTTCCTTTCCCCCACCCTCTGTCTCTTCTGTTCAGATTGTACTATCTCTTATTCCGTGGGTTTCACCTAGCACAATGGAGCCTTATCTCAGTCAGGGCATTGAGGTGCTACTGCATTACAAATAAAAAATAACAACTTCTGTTGGCACTGACAGTGATGGCTGGTGCCCAGTGCATTTAGGGATGATAGGCCATGAAGTGCACATGCACACACACAACATTCAAGGGGCTCTAGGGATGATCCTGGCAATTACAGACCGGTAAGTCTAACGTCAGTACCGGGCAAATTAGTTGAAACAATAGTAAAGAATAAAATTGTCAGACACATAGAAAAACATAAACTCTTGAGCAATAGTCAACATGGTTTCTGTAAAGGGAAATCGTGTCTTACTAATCTATTAGAATTCTTTGAAGGGGTCAACAAACATGTGGACAAGGGGGATCCGGTGGACATAGTGTACTTAGATTTCCAGAAAGCCTTTGACAAGGTCCCTCACCAAAGGCTCTTACGTAAATTAAGCTGTCATGGGATAAAAGGAAAGGTCCTTTCATGGATTGAGAACTGGTTAAAGGACAGGGAGCAAAGGGTAGGAATTAATGGTAAATTCTCAGAATGGAGAGGGGTAACTAGTGGTGTTCCCCAAGGGTCAGTCCTAGGACCAATCCTATTCAATTTATTCATAAATGATCTGGAGAAAGGGGTAAACAGTGAGGTGGCAAAGTTTGCAGATGATACTAAACTACTCAAAATAGTTAAGACCAAAGCAGATTGTGAAGAACTTCAACAAGATCTCACAAAACTAAGTGATTGGGCAACAAAATGGCAAATGAAATTTAATGTGGATAAATGTAAAGTAATGCACATTGGAAAAAATAACCCCAACTATACATACAACATGATGGGGGCTAATTTAGCTACAACGAGTCAGGAAAAAGATCTTGGAGTTATCGTGGATAGTTCTCTGAAGATGTCCACGCAGTGTGCAGAGGCGGTCAAAAAAGCAAACAGGATGTTAGGAATCATTAAAAAGGGGATAGAGAATAAGACTGAGAATATATTATTGCCCTTATATAAATCCATGGTACGCCCACATCTCGAATACTGTGTACAGATGTGGTCTCCTCACCTCAAAAAAGATATTCTAGCACTAGAAAAGGTTCAGAAAAGAGCAACTAAAATGATTAGGGGTTTAGAGAGGGTCCCATATGAGGAAAGATTAAAGAGGCTAGGACTCTTCAATTTGGAAAAGAGAAGACTAAGGGGGGACATGATAGAGGTATATAAAATCATGAGTGATGTTGAGAAAGTGGATAAGGAAAAGTTATTTACTTATTCCCATAATACAAGAACTAGGGGTCACCAAATGAAATTAATAGGCAGCAGGTTTAAAACAAATAAAAGGAAGTTCTTCTTCACGCAGCGCACAGTCAACTTGTGGAACTCCTTACCTGAGGAGGTTGTGAAGGCTAGGACTATAACAATGTTTAAAAGGGGACTGGATAAATTCATGGTGGCTAAGTCCATAAATGGCTATTAGCCAGGATGGGTAAGAATGGTGTCCCTAGCCTCTGTTCGTCAGAGGATGGAGATGGATGGCAGGAGAGAGATCACTTGATCATTGCCTGTTGGGTTCACTCCCTCAGGGGCACCTGGCATTGGCCACTGTCAGTAGACAGATACTGGGCTAGATGGACCTTTGGTCTGACCCGGTACGGCCTTTCTTATGTTCTTATGTTCTTATGTTAAGTGAACAGTATTGTAAACATTTTGATTAGACCTGTGCAAAATTTTTCAAACCATCCACAAAGCCAGGAAAATATTGAACTTTTACTAGAATTATGGAAAAGCTCAAAACCTGACTTTTTTGCCAACATATTTTCAAGGTGTTTGGTGGTGGTGAAAAGTGGGGTTTGAAAATTGCTTCCTTCCCCATCTTCCTCGCCACTGCTAAATCTCCTTAATTCCCAACAAAAACATTGTACATGGCTCAGGAACTGTCTTCCTTTTAGGCTGTTAGAAAACAGTGCGGGGAAGACATCCTCCTTATATACCTAAGGCCTCATACTCTCCAGCCAGGAGCTACCTCATCAATGGAGCCAAAGCCTGGAGGTATTGTTAAGTCCGTATGCCATCCTTCTGCAGCCTGTATGCGGTTTTGTCTCTTTACAAATCTCATGTGCTTCCAAGACATCTGCGATTGCTCCAACATCAATTAAAAAAAGAAAACCTTTATTAATGTGGGAGGTCTGAGCTCCCGCACAAGGTTTAGGAGACCTGGAGCACACTCGTATGGAGACAAACTCTGGCAGCTTGCCACTTGGAGAGGGAGACGTGGGAGCCTTAGCTGTGTACAGCCTTAGCTGCTATATAGATGTCATAGAAATGCTGGCTGATAGATTAGATAGTGGAAGTGCAAGCCCACCTGTATCATACAAGGTATGTGGGATTTCCTTTTTTTCTTCCAGTCTAGGGACGAGGCTGCTAGTGCTTATATTTGGAGGTAGTTGCTGGACAAAGTAAAGATTGAAAATGCTTTGAGAGTCTTATCTTTTTGGAAAGTGCCTGGCTTGCTAGCCAAACATGCAGACAGGCCTTTAGATTTCTCCCAGCTCTTAGCGTCTCAATGAAGTTTCCATCTGCACCATTTCCCTTCACCCAGGGATGAAACTAGTTTGTGTACGTAACATTTCCATTCATTTTTTTCCCTCAAAGCTTTTCATTTAGGAATAATATTTTTTTGATTGATTGCAGTAGTTTTACTTGCTTTTTCTTCTTTTAATGCTCCACCTTGTTCCATTGTTTATTCCCCAGCCACATGTTGACTGACTCACCTGTTGTATGATGAGAAGTCTGCATCAGTGATGAATGCCAGTTCTGTGAAGCTGCTCAGAAGAGGCAAATTGCATGACTATTATGAGCCAGTTGCATGAAAATCCTTGGGTAAACATCATGTAAGTCAATGAACAGAGCCCTAAGTTGGCACGTTTTCTTTTTAGGTAATGGATAACCCTACATACAACTACTGGAGTGTTCCCTCTGAACTAATAATGAGGAGGAAGCAAAGATCATACTTGGATTTAGTACAGCCAAGTGTGAGGGCAAGAGTTTTATTAAAGGAGTTCAAACAAAAGGGCAGGCATGACCAAGATGTTATGCCTAAGGATTTAAATTTAGTTTCCTGTCTAAGTATGCAATGCCTGCCAAGAGACAAATTGTTTCCAGGGTAACATTCAAAAAAAGTGATAATATATCCCTTCAAGCCAGGCTGTAGAACAGTTACATAGCTACACACCACCATGATTTTGTGTGTGTGGCACGTTTTACACAGAACTGAGGTTAGTGATGTTATACTGAGGGGAATGACTTGCACAGGACCATTTTCTGCTGTCTTCCCAGACAAAGGCCACCAGCAAAGAGGACATTACCTAGATACTGCTGAGAAAAAGGGCAAACACATACATGGTAAGTGTTAAGGTTGGGATTTTCAAAGGCGTCTAAGTGAGTCAGGTGTTCAATTCCCACTGAATTTTAATGGGGTGTTGTGTACCCAATGTTCATAGGCTCCTTTAAAAATTCTAAAAAAAATGGATAAAAAGGGAAATATATACTAAATCAGAAGACATGCAGAACCTCAACAGCTACTGATAATGCTGCATCCTTGGTTTCTGTTCTGTGATTAAATTGCTGTAAAATAGATAAACAATGACATGGTTTAGTGAGCAGTAACAGTACCCTAATGGTTACTATGTCTGCAAAGACTACTAGAAATCTGTCTTTAAGAGTATTTCACGTCTAATAGACTTAGCATAGGACTTTGAGCCTGAGTTCTAAACCTGTTTACAGTTACATTTTGAGATGTATCAGTTAGCCAGTTTTGAATCCAGATAATGTGTGCCATATTAATTTTCATACCATTCCAGTTTGTTAATCAAAATATTGTGTAGGTGTTGGCCTTGAGAGAATCACTACAGAACTTGGTGCCTAAAGGTATGTCTATATAGCAAAGAAAAACCCATGTCAGGCCCATGCCAGCTGACTGAGGCTCACGGGTCTCAGGCCGTGGGGCTGTTTCATTGCTGTGTAGACTTTCAAGTTTGGGCTGGGAGGGTCCCAGAGCTTGGGCTCCAGCCTGAACCCAGAAGTCTTCACAGCAATGAAACAGGCCAGCAGCTCAAGCCTCACGAGCCTGAGTCTCCTGGCATAAGCCAGGCGCAAGTTTTTCTTTACTGTTTAGACATCCCCTCAGTTACTTCACTCATAAAACAGGGACAACAGTGGTGTAATCAATGCACTACCCTATATACTATGCTGCATATCATTGCCAAGTGAGACTTCACATAGACAACAGGGATCTAACTCAGAATCCTTCTGCTCCAAAAGAACAGGCCCCTACCACTTGAGCTAAAGAAGAATCTACATGAGTTTTTAGCCATACAAGTTCTACGATGCAAAGTAGAAGAGCTCTGATTCTAGTAATAAAAGGCAGCTATACACAAACTATCCAGTCCATTACAATACTTAGTATGTCACAAGAGTATTTCATGGCGTAATCAATATTTTTAAAGTGTTTCGAAGGTTGTGATTATATATACAGTATAAATGCTGTAGTAATTATAGCAACTGCTAATTGTTGTTGCTTCAAGGAAGGCAACCTTAGCATTTCTTTAAGAAGCAAAGGGAGAAACATTTCTCAGCCTAGAGAAGCTTCAAATGTAAACATATACCTTGATCAGATAGAAAATACACTGGGAAACCCAGAAGATGGTACCAATTTACAAGAAATTATCCATCTGTTTTGATATTGGGGTGTTGAAAGCATTTCACTGACAAGGGTTAGCATTTGGGAGTATCATGAAAGAAGTAGATTTAGAGGATGGATTTGAATAAAGGAGGGTAGTGACCTGGGGTCCTAGTACAGGGAGGGAGCTGCAGGCCTAGTAAATGATTTGGAAGGAGTCATATAGATGAGAGTGGCAAGATGACACTAAGGGAGATGTCAGATGGCTTTCTAGAGTGGAATAAATAAGGAAAAAGAGAAGAGGTGGGGCAAATATAATTTCTCAAATCACACTCAGAACTCATGACAGACAAGAAAGGAAGCAAATTTTCACTAGGAATACCAGAACCCAAAAGGATTTGGTTTGCTAACAAACCCTGAAGAATCTTTTCGGGGGACAGGCACCAGAACAACCGCTTGTGGCGGTTCAGTTTCTTCAGAAACAATCAACCCATAAAATGCCTCCCTCCTGAAGCCAAACCTCCCCTCCCCTGCCTTCTACCTCACTCTCAGCTCACACCATTGGATGTCTTTGGGTTTTAGAGCAGGGCACGACCCTATCTAAAGTTCCTTGGTTTCAGGAGGTACTGGGTGGCTCCTCCTCCTTTGAGGAACCACCAAGAAGAGCCATTTCTTAATCATTATGTAAACATGTTTCTGGTGTGATGACAGTAACCATGGGGTTAGAGAGGACAATGGGAGCCAGGAAACAGCCTTTGAGAAGTTGGATTGTAACCTTAGAGTTTCCCAGCTGCCCTGCCCTAAGTACTTTGATTCCTCCTCACTTATCTGTCCCTGCTCAGTTACAAAGCTAGATATAGTGGTACTGAGAAAGGCAATATTGCTCTGGCCCACTCCCCTATATGAAGCTGAGAAGGTTTCCAGTTCCACCATGAAGTCCTTTGAACAGTGGGGCCACAGTACAGGAAGACAAGTCCCAGCTCCCCTCAATCCATGTAAGAGGAATGGCATGGTGAGAGGGCTGCTCTGGGGTGCAAAAGGTAGATCTGTGGTAAGTACCTTGACAGCCATTGTGTTGGCTTAGATCATAAAACTTTTGAAAAATCTGATGTTCACAATTTGGATAGAACCCAAACTGCCCCCAGTTATGGATGATTTTCTGTTTCTGACCTGTTCACACAGCCTTATATTAGTACAAATATTGAGCTAATGGCTCCATACTACTGTTTGTGTACTCTAGCCATTAAGGAGGAGGGTATGAATGTAAATATGTTTTGAAATGTCTTCTGTACTTGATTTCTGAGGTAAGCTGTGCCTTTAGAAACTGGCTTTGTGAGGACTAGTTAGAACCAGTTGAGTGGAACTACAAGGTGAGGAGGAGAGTGCCAGGTTCCATGTGTTGTGTTGCAGTTGCCCTCTTGTAAATATAAAAGATATCGACTTTCAGGTTAGCATTCTTGCTCTGTCAGCACAGCATGATTTCTAAGTCTGGGCTGCGGATATAGTAGCACTGTGCAGATTTCAAATATAGTCAGCTCATGCTGTCCTGTTTTATGGAACCTATTTTTTTTCCTTCTAAGGATGATTTAGACTTTATTGAGAGACACAATGCATGTTCTGGACAAAGGTTAAGATGGTGATCTCTGTTTGTAAATACTGAGATAACTGCTGCTCTTGAGAGAAGAAGTGTTCAAAGAATATTACTGACTTACAAATCTCTTTTCTCAGGCATTTGCTTCAGAGGGTAGGATAGGGGGAGAGGAACAAGTTGTTTGGAGTTTTACATCAGGAAGTATGGCAGAAGCCACTGCAGCATCTCATAAAAAAGTCATGCAGCTGTGCGCAGACCTCAGGGTTCACAGATGCATGTGTATTATATTTCCTTGGAAGGGGCACAGGCTGAACTTTGTGATTTTGACACCCGACTGCATGCAGAAAAGGTGAGGTATGCTACTTGTGATTTAGCTTTTAAAATTAAAACCTGCTGTGTTGGACCGCTCACATGTCATATACACAACTATATGAGTGTCAGTAGATGATTGCATTTACCCATCATTTAAACAAAACACATCTAGACATACGTATGCCCCAAATGAGCAACCATGTAGTCACATTTCCTTAGCTACTGCCCTTCCTAGAACGTTCATCACTTATCTGCCATGTCCATCGCTTACTCTGTGAGTCTCAGGACCTGTCTACGTGCTTTCTGTGAAGTGCATGGCACTGTTGTGGCACTATAAAGTAATAATGGACTGAAAACAAGGGATAGCAGGGAGGCACTGTACACATTTGCACCATAGCTCTGCTAATGAACTTTATACAACTCTTATCCTTCCTGAACAGAAACTGCCAACTGTGCTGTATCTCATTGTAGTTTTTAATGGTGATTCCCCAGTTTAAAGAGGCAAAATCAGTTCTAGAATGCTGAAGTGAGTTTACTAGGAGCCTAGAAGTTTAAGGCTAGCAAAGTAAGCCACTGTGCTATATGTCTATTACAGCTAAGCATAACCCTCAAACAATAAATAAGAATTCCGACTAACCTACAAATCTCACTTTAAATTCAAGTCTTACCAACCTTCATCTTTTCCAGTCGCAGACGTTAAGAGCAAAACGTTGTGTTTATCTAACCAGAATCCTAGTTTTCTGTTAAAAATAGAAGCTGGTGTTCTGTTTTGTGACAGTTTTCAGTTACTCTTCATGTCAACAGAGTGTAAGTTAAGTTAGCATTGTAATGCTGTAGGAGCTGTGTGTTATGTGCAGTTGCTTGGCTCTGATCGGTGCTGCATCTGTTAGCAATGAAAAAAAAATATTCTAGTACATAAAAAATATGTTTTCTCACACACAAAATTCTGGGCCACTTAAAGGTGAATGTTTTCATCAGATCTCTCCCCGTCCTGTAATTTATAATCAGTAGAACTAGCATGCAGTGCTCTCAGACCGTAAAAGATAGAAAATAATAAGTATGAAGGGGAAAGTTCTAATGTTTGCCAGATGATAATCCAGCAGCTCTACATGTTCAGAATTTTGATTGGTGACCCCTGTTACCTTCCTCAGCATCACAAGATGGAAGGAGATAATGAGATTATATGGCTGTAGAATGAGCAATCAACAGTGTAACTGGGCAGACGTCTATTAATGCACTTACATTGGATGCTCAGGATTTACATTTGGACTAGATGTTAAAATTAAGGTCCAGCTGCTGCCAACCCTACTCATGTTGAGTGACACTTTACTCCACAGAGCAGCCCCACAGGTTGTTCCGCTGATTATAAACTACAGAATTGGGGGAGGTCCGAAATTCAAAAGCTGTATTAACTTCAAGTTAAGCTTGTTACCCTGTGCTATGCCATGGAACATGAAAACGCATTGAAGACGGCAGAAATGAAGAGTTAAAGGAAGGAAGATAAGTAGTACTGTCAAATCAGCTATCTGTTGAATGGAAGTTTCTTTGCATGAGGCACCCATACTAAAGTTCTTGAATGTTTTTCTCGTGTAAAATACTGTGTAGTCTCTGCAACATTTCTGTCTGTGGTTTATCTGTTCGTGAGCTCAAGAATGTGGTTCTAGTCAAAAGAGAAATAAAGAAAATTGGAACCTTCTTACTTCTTCCTTAACTTTAACTGATTTTTCTGTGTGTTTGAGTCCTGTCTACTTATTGCCTAGTAGTTACTCCTGCTAGCACTGCAGAAGGGATACACCTTTGAGAAAATGACCTTTACTCTATTTTGACTCTTGGCATTATCAAAAAATTGTTAACTAGGGCCTTGCTCCTGCAATCACTCACCACATGTTTACTAGCTGTGCCATACTAGCAGAGTGAACACTTACATTATTCCGTAAAGTTAAGGAGATACAATTCCATTTGTGGGTGTTCAGCATTTGAACATCTAGCGCTAAATTCATATATGGAGAAAATCAGTTCTCACTCAGTGAGACTACTCACATGCCCACAGTTAAGCATGTGTATAAGTGTTTCCAGGATCAGGGTCCAGATGCCCATTGCGGAATGTTTGTTAATGACCACGAGCCAGAAAGAACATGAAGGCTGAGAGGGGCTATGATTGCTCTCTAAAAATACATCAGAGGAACAAAAAACAGGGAAGGAGAGGAATTATTTAAGTTAAGTGCCAATGTTGACACAAGTACAAATAGATATAAACTGGCCATCAACAAGCTTAGGCTCGAAATTAGACAACGTTTGCTAACCATCAGAGAAGTAAAGTTCTAGAAAAACCTTCAAGGGGAGCAGTGGGGGCAAAAACACTCACTTGTTTCAAGACTAAGCTTGGTAAGTTTATGGAGGTGATGGTATGATGAGACTGCTCACAATGTAATGTGGCCTATCTGTGACTGCCAATAGTAAATATTTCCAATGGCTAGAGATGGGGCACTAGATGGCTCTGAGTTACTACAGAGAATTCTTTCCCAGGGGTCTGGCTGGCAGATCTTGCCAACATACTCAGGGTTCACCTGATCACCATATTGGGGGGTGAGAAGGAATTTTCCCTCAGGTCAGACTGAGGACTGTGGGGGTTTTCACCTTCCTCTGCAGCATGGGACATGGGTCACTTGCAGGTTTAAACTAGAGTAAATGGTGGATTCTTTGTAACTTGACATCTTTAAATCAGGATTTGAGGATTTCAGTAACCAGCCAGAGGTTAAGGGTCTATTACAATAGTGGGTGTGTGAGGCTCTGTGGCCTGCGATGTGCAAGAGGTCAGACTAGATGATGGTCCCTTCTGTCTTTAAAGTCTACGAAACTGTTTTTTTCAGATTGCAGGATGTGTCTGAAGGGCCATTAGAGCTAAAAAAAAAAAAAAAAAAAGCTTCCCTTGATTTGTAAACTGAACAGATTTGATCTGACGTCATTACTGAGCGATAAGAAATAAGGAACTCTACCATGTCATTTTTTCAGTCACTTTTCATTAGTGAAAACTGAATGTTAAGGTAAAGTGTTTTGGGATCATTATCTTATTTTACATATTAATGTAAACTTCATCAATAGCTATTATTTAACTATGTAACTTTTTCTATAAATAAAGTCATTAAGTGCTCACCTACCTTGCGGAATAAGGGCCTGAATTTCCACATTTGAGGAGTTTCGCATCCAGAGTTTTGATTCTGTCTACAGAGTATTCTGGAGTCCTTTCAGTCTGGGCCAGGGCTGAGGGAAAATTTGTGTGGTGACAGTATGCAGAGACAAAGAGCATCACAGTCCTGTTTGTGTCTACCAGACTTGATTAAGATTCTCTTTGATAGTCATTGAATAATGTTGTACCAGGACTGACACTACACTGCTGTCTGCAGAGATGGTGGAAGCTTCAAAATTCAAACCTAGATTTGAACTTCCTCCACCTTAAAGGGTGTTTCGATCTGGCGGAGGTTGGTACAGGCTCCATAGTAGTTTCCAACAAGTGCAGCACACACACATTGGATATTTTTACATCTCATGCTATAATATACTTGGTGTCTCTTTTTGTTAGGGAGAAATGCTTCATTAGAATCTCCCTGTAATTATTTTGCTCTATACTACCACAGTAACATGTTATCTTCCTCTTCGGGTAGAATCACACACAAATGCACAGGTATAAAGTAAATAGCTAGTTCTCAGCATCTGGCATGTTATGTTATGTGAATATATTGAAATGACATGTGGGTAACTAGAGAAGGGTGAACTGGTTCAGCCTAAATAAGAATCAGCTCCAACCTTTGCTCACCACAAAAGCAACCTAACCCAAACCTTCTTTTTCTAATTTGGATTGGTTCAGAGAGATCAGCTGTTTCATCTGTCAGCTGGTGGCCAGACACTAGAACAGACATAACTAATTAGTACATTCCCTCATTTGGAGGTTAAACATACCTTGTGTGCTCCCTGCATGTTATGGCAGTTGAGACTCGAATCAGGACCCTTGCAATCTGAAGGCAGCGGCTCTACCGAAGTGACCCAAGGCAACTTCCCTCTGGTTAAACCAGTAGCTGCTATATTGGTCTCAGCTGGAGATTTCTCTTTGGTGTTTTATAACAGCACACAACTCCCAGTAAAGCTCAGCCCCTGGTGTAACCCCTATCCCACCCCTCATTCAAAATCTGGTGATGAGTCCCAGCATTCACAGTCACCACCCAGCTAGGCCTTGCTGCATCTCTCTTAAAATTCCCCAGCACCTCAGGACTTTTCTGCTTTGCTGCTTCCTAGTGTGCACAATGCAGCTCCAAAACCCAACAAATCATAGAGCTGGAGTGTACTCTGAGGCTTCAGTGATGTGCTATGTACTTGGAGATGTGATGAAATGGGGAAGCAGCATACGGAGAGGAAATTTAACTAGAACAACTGAAATGGGGGGTCCCTCCTGAACATCACACCTGCTGAAAACAGGAGTGAGTTGGGGCAGAATGTGCAGATTTGTCAAAATAAACGCATGTGCTTCTCTTTCTTTAGCATTTATTTTTTTGTATCCATTTTTCAACCTGATCCCACCATGGGGCAACAAATGTGCTGATTAACTTTGATGAGCTCTGATGCTAGCAAAGAGGGGTCCAGAATCAGAGGAAAAATTAGAGTAATAGAGAAAAGATGTATAATTAAGACCAAAAGGATTCAAAAAAGGGTTAGACATTTAAATTCTCAATGAGAACATGAGACAACTTTTGAATAGAAGGAATGTAAACTCACATGTCTATGAATGGGGAAAATAATAACTAGCTGTTTCAGAGTAAATCTCAAAGTGCTTTACAAAGGGGGTCAAAATCATTATCTCCATTTCACAGGTGACAAAACTGAGGCACAGAAAGGTGAAGTGACCTGCCCAGGGTCACCCAGAAGACTAATGGCAGAGACAGGAATAAAACCTGGATCTCCTGAGTCCCAGTCCAATGTGCTATCCACTAGTGGAGCCAACAAAAGATGACAAAATATTTAAAGAAACTTACAGCAAATGCTTTCTGCTGCTTTTCAAAATAGATTGGATTTCAGGAACCCAATTTGGTATTGGTCATTATGAAAAACTGAACATTAAATATACATTTCCAGAGATAAATGAGTCATTCTAAATGGGAAAGGTAATGCTGCAGTTCCTAATTAAGATGGTATAAATGGTTCTCTGGATGACTTTTTATTTATGCCAAACTGTGGACTGATTATGTGTAAATGAAGTTTTTAATATCACTGAAACAGTAAATGTATTTCTACTCTCCATATGTCAAAGCTGTAAGACAACTGGAATGGCTTTCTAGAAACCTTGTTTTCTGACAGGCCATGCCCATTTTTTTATTCTTTGTACAACCCTGCTCAAACTTTCCCTTGCTGTGACACTCATTGTCTGTAACAGAAATCAGCTGCTGTTGAAGCTCATTCCCTAATGATCTCATGACACAGACACCATGATTTCCAGCTGAACCTTGGTGTGAGTAATAGAACTCAGAACCATCTGCACCGAAACAACAGTCCTCTCCCACATTAGCTGCCTCCTGGAGAGGTGAAGGCCTGTAAAAGTATACGGATCAGATTCTAATACTTTTACACATGTCTGGTAGCAATGTATAAGTAGTTCAACTGAAGTCAATGCCAGTGCCTCTGGAGTAAGATTCTACCCAGTGTGAATAGAGTAGCCAAATCTGACCCATTGTGTTTAACAAACCTCAACTTCAGTTTGTGACATTAAAACATTTGGGGTCACAAAACCTGAACTCAACAGAGTTTGTTCTTAGTACCAACATGCGAGAACCTGATCCTGCACCATTGATGTCAGTAGGAGTTTTGTCATAGATATTGATGAATCCCCCCAAGTTAAGAAGGGGTATTGTTATTCAATGTGCAGTATAATCCCAAACCTGTTCCTGGACATTTCTGATAACCTGATTACATTTGCTGAACACTAATAGGCATCTGATCTGAGACCTTTTAAAGGAGAGTCGCTACCTAATTGTGTGTTTATGTTGACCTGCATCAGGCTTATGAGACTTTTGCCATTTGTCTACATGTTTAGTTCACACTTATAAAGCACCTGGAAAGACATATCCCACATTTTCCTTGACGGTAAACTAATACTTTTAATAAAGATACAGGACCAGATTATCAGATGGTGTAAATTTGTACAGGGCCACATTTTCCAAGGTATTTAGCTGCCTAAAGATGCAGATAGGCACCTATTGGGATTTTCAAGCGAGCTAAGCAGCTTGGGCACCTAAAATAACTTTGAAAATATTGCCTATAATTTATAAAGTCAGTGGAGCAATACCAATTTACATGAGCTGAGAATCCCATCTTTGGAATGGAAAAATTAACATTTCATATGCAAAAGCAGATGGTGAATCTGGAAATATCTTCAGTGCGCCAGATATTGAGCCTGATCCTGAGAGTGCTGAATGTCAACCCATCCCACTGATTTCACTGGAAGTCATGGATATGCAGAACTAGCCAAGAGCAGGCCAATTCGATAGTTGATTGTTGTACAGATTGCGAAGAACTTCAAAAAGATCTCACAAAACTAAGTGATTGGGCAACAAAATGGCAAATGAAATTTGATGTGGATAAATGTAAAGTAATGCACGTTGGAAAAAATAACTCCAACTATACATACAACATGATGGGGGCTAATTTAGCTACAACGAGTCAGGAAAAAGATCTTGGAGTCATCATGGATAGTTCTCTGAAGATGTCCACGCAGTGTGCAGAGGCAGTCAAGAAAGCAAACAGGATGTTAGGAATCATTAAAAAGGGGATAGAGAATAAGACTGAGAATATATTATTGCCCTTATATAAATCCATGGTACGCCCACATCTCGAATACTATGTACAGATGTGGTCTCCTCACCTCAAAAAAGATATTCTAGCACTAGAAAAGGTTCAGAAAAGGGCAACTAAAATGATTAGGGGTTTAGAGAGGGTCCCATACGAGGAAAGATTAAAGAGGCTAGGACTCTTCAGCTTGGAAAAGAGAAAACTAAGGGGGGATATGATAGAGGTATATAAAATCATGAGTGATGTTGAGAAAGTGGATAAGGAAAAGTTATTTACTTATTCCCATAATACAAGAACTAGGGGTCACCAAATGAAATTAATAGGCAGCAGGTTTAAAACAAATAAAAGGAAGTTCTTCTTCACGCAGCGCACAGTCAACTTGTGGAACTCCTTACCTGAGGAGGTTGTGAAGGCTAGGACTATAACAATGTTTAAAAGGGGACTGGATAAATTCATGGTGGCTAAGTCCATAAATGGCTACTAGCCAGGATGGGTAAGAATGGTGTCCCTAGCCTCTGTTCGTCAGAGGATGGAGATGGATGGCAGGAGAGAGATCACTTGATCATTGCCTGTTAGGTTCACTCCCTCAGGGGCACCTGGCATTGGCCACTGTCGGTAGACAGATACTGGGCTAGATGGACCTTTGGTCTGACCCGGTATGGCCTTTCTTATGTTCTTATGTACAGAATAACTAATTTGTGTTATGAGAAACGTTCCCCTTTGAAAGAAGAATGAAGAGGCAAAGCAAAACCAGACAGCTTTAGGCAGAATTCCTGGTTTCCTGTTGAACGGTGGCAGGGAAAACCAGCTACTGGAATCACCTGATGGCTTTTTGATAAGAGAGAGAGGAGTAACGGATTTCATCACTTTGGCAGTATGTGGCCAATTTATCAATCTCTCTTTCATTGCTTTGTCATAAGAGCTCACTGATATAAGCTCACACACATTGTGCTGTAGGAAATGCATACACCAGCTTGTCATATATACAACTAAGCAAAACTGTTTAAAACAGCTTTGGCAAAAAAAAAAAAGAAAAAAAGGATAGCTTCCTTTTTAATATAATGTATTGGTTTATAGAATGAACGTGGGCTTTTTAGTAGAAAAGGCTATTTTGTCCATTTATTTTATTATTTTAGCAATATTAATAGATTGATACTTTGCATGCACATAGTGTTCTTTCGCTGAGGATCTCAAAGTGTTTTAGTAGTATTAATTTATTTATTAAGTCTCACAATGCACTTGTATGCTACGTAAATTTTATTATACCTAGTTTGCAGAAAGATAATGAAGGTGACACAGCAAATCAGTGACAGAGCTCAAAGGAGAACCCAGAAATCTAGACCTCCAGTGCCCTAACCTAGCCACATGAACTAGAGTTCTCTAGTAGAAAGGGTTCAGTGTACTACAGTCTCCATTTAAGAGTTCAACATTTTATTAACATTTGCCTCCTGAGGTATCACCAATGGAACCTGAGATATCACAGTTAATTCTCATTCCAAGTATAGGGAAACATGGATTTCAACATTTTAAGTTGTGCATGCTGTTAGACTGGGTAAGAATGTGATATCACTTAACGTCCTCCTTTCTACTTCCCTCTTAATGCCTCTTACCCATTTCTTTCATCATGTCTTAAACAAATGGTAAGCTCTTCTGAGCAGGAGCCATGATTCTCTGTGTGTTTGTATAGTACCTAACACAGTAGTGTCCAAATCCTTCAATGGATCCACTCAAACCCACCAGCCTCCTGTCCCCTGAATAATGTCATGTACGGCCACCATCAGAGGTGAGATCCACATTGCACAGAGAGTGCATGCTTCCTCTAACCATGCCTTTGTGACCATAGAAAGCCGCAGGGGCAGCTCCAGGCACCAGTACGCCAAGCACGTGCCTGGGGCGGCAAGCCAGGTGGCAGGCAGGTTGCCTTCGGCGGCTTGCCTGCGGAGGGTCCGCTGGTCCCGCAGCTTCGGCAGACCTCCCGCAGGCATGCCGCCGAATCCGCAGGACTGGGGACCTCCCGCAGGCAAGCCACCGAAGGCAGCCTGCCTGCCGTTCCTGGGGCGGCAAAATACCTAGAGTCGCCCCTGGAAGGCCGAGCTAGATTTGTCCTATAAGTATTCCAATAGCATCATAAATGTACAAAGCAATTTACAAGTCCCAGAATAAGGCGCAGTGCCTGCCCTGAAGATCTTACAGTCTGAGGGGCAACGTACAATACTTACTGAGACAAAACTCCACTTGACTTGGCTCCAACTGTCTAATTGCTTAGCCTTGCAGAGTGAAACAAAGCTGAGGACGGTCATCATCCAGTTCTAATTTAGCATAGTGCCATAGGTCAAGTCAGTGGGCTCACATGAATGCAACTAAGGGCAGAATATGGACCTCTGTGTTCCAATGATGTGAAGCCACAGTTCATTTAAGTTAAAGACTTTAAGGTCAGAGGTACTACTATGATCATCTAAGTCTGACCTCTGATATAGCATAGACCAGAGCATTTCATAATTCCTGCAGTGGAGAGAATTTTTCTTTCTTACCATCAAAATCAATACTACCAGGCTGAAAAACTTGTCATTCTAGACATGGAGGAAATGGGGCTTAGGGCTAGTCTACACTTACCAGCCGGGTCGACGCGGTGAGTTCGACTTCTCGGAGTTCGAACTATTGCGTCTAATCTGGATGCGATAGTTCGAACTCCGGAAGCGCCGCGGTCGACTCCGGTACTCCACCACTGCAAACGGCGGTGGCGGAGTCGACCTTGGAGCCGCGGACTTCGATTCCACGGCGTCTAGTTCGACCCCGCTTCTTAGTGTGGACCAGCCCTTAGTTTGTTATTTATTCAATTATGTCCTAGAGAAGCAGTGCGAGTAGAGGCGTAGGAATCAGTTTTATCTTTTCAAATCTCCCTCAATTGTCTTATTATAGTAGTGTTTATGATCTGGCCCATATTTATTGCATTCTTCACTAGTGTAGCCTTGCATTCCTTACTTGATGTCTGCCATGTGTTGGTCATTACTTGAAATACATAGTTATAGTTTCTTTTCTCCACAGTTGGACAATTAGCTGATACAATGGAGGCAGTTTTAGAAACATAATTTCAAACCATCAGTAATAAAGGTAACATGCTGATAAAATAACAGTATCAAGGGGAAGACGTGAGTGGTAGATTTTGCCTATCAATACAATCACAGTAAGAGACAGTAAACAAGCAAGTTGGCACTGTGATTCGGCAAGATTCTTAAGATGACAGCAGGTCCTCTAAATCATTTTCTGGATTTTTTTAAAATGAAAAGTGACTCACATCCGACATGAAAGGGGAAAAAAAATCCAACACAAAGAAATTTTATTTGTTTTCCCCCCTCCCCAGATGCGAAGTGAGCAAAAAAGCAAACTTCACTGATTGTGGGTCCAGAGTCTTCACAGACTTATTACTGGTCAACACCTGCACTTCCACTGTTTTGTGTCTGCTGCATGAAAGCAGGTCTGTTCAATATCTGAGCAGGTAATAGGAAGGCGATGCCTGAAGCCACTGCTTTCTGTTTGTGCAGGCAAGAGGTACAAAGCGAACATTAAGCAGGCACACCGCTGTATACCTGATCAGTGTCTGCTTCATGTCTGTAGTTCTCATATTTGTTTTATACCTGTTCCAGGGGCCTTTTTTTTTTGTTCTCTCTTTCTCTCTCCTGCCCCTCAGGAGGGGTAAAACTGTGGGGCTGGGGAAAGACTGTTGTCTTTGGAGAGGTTTGGGTAAACCAAAGGGGAAGCAAAGCTGAGCAGTTCTCTCAACGGCACTGCGATCAAGATGCACGTTAAACCAACCCCCCCAACAGACTTTGAGATACTACAGTTAAGCTACCCAACCCCAGAATGAGTATTACCAGTGTTATTAAGATCCTAGGAAATTAATACAATTCTAGCATGGGGTGGGGGGAGTTATGTTTCTTTGCATGTATCTTACCTGTTATTGATATTTATTTAGTGTGCTAGGCATCTTACCAACAAATCTCTCTCTCCCAAAGAGTTTACAATCTAAGAGCTGGATTCTGCTTTTAAGTGGTACATAAGAGACAAGCCTAAGACACAACCCCGCTCTCTGCTTCCACTGCATTCCAAGAGGAGACATAGGGAGGGGTGATAGGTGCCAGCCAGTAGCTATTTACTACTCTGTTTAAAATTACTATCTTCCCTGGCCCACCCACACCACCCTTAAGTCTCCTTCTCCCTGTAAGACTCAGTTCTACTCCAGTGTCTACAAGGAATTAGCCCTCTAGTTAAGGCTCACAAAGGGGCAGCTGGGGGTGGAAGACATTTATTATTTCAAGGAGTTATATATACAGATTGATTGTATGTTCTTATCCCTCGTCCCCTCCCTCTCTGCACTTTATATGCCACTAGTGCTCTTAGACTGTCAGCTATATGATTGAGAGGTTTCATCCTTACATATGTATGGACAGAACCAAGCACATTATGGGAGTTGCTGGGAAAACAATCATGATATTGGTAACAAAGATGCAGTGTCAGTCATTCTAGTTACCAGTACTAGATGTCATTTTCTCTGGAGTTCTCTATGGAAGTAAACAGTAAGAGACCTTATGTCCCAAATAATTTAAACAGCCTGATTCTCATTTGCACAAAGGCCCTCGTTTTTGCCAGTCATGTACACTAAAGGGCCCCTAAAGGGGACAAAAATATGTATGCCCATTTTAAGGAGCGTTTACACTACCAGAGTGGTCTAAAGGGGCCTTTGTGTAAATGAGAATCAGGTCCGGAAATCTGAGGTTTTCCTCAGACTATGGGAGACTGAATAAACTGTAGAGGGAAGAAGAAATAGGAAAAGGAGATTGACTATGGTCCTGAGGTAAAATTTTCAGAAGCTCCTAACTTGTTTTCAGAAGTTACTTAGGAATTTAGGAGCTGAAAACCCATGTACTTTCATTGGGTCTTAAGGCTTAAAATAACTCAGGTGCTTTTGAAATGTTTACACAGTGATTTTTAGTTGAATAACTTTTTAAACCCAAATTTAAAACTTTTGTAATGGTACTTAGGAGTGTGATTATTTATGGCACTTTTATACTGGCAAAAGCCGTAGTGTAGCCTCCGCTTATATCAGCAAAAAAGCGTTTTTGACAGGATAGCTAACTTTGTTCAGGGATCTGGTATAAACTATACCAGCAAAAGCAGCCTTCTGTCAGTATCAGGTGCACTAGGAGGGTTTGCTGGTATACCTATACTGCCACGCCTTTTCCAGTGTAGACCAGGGCTAAACAATGTTAGCAGTTTGTGAAATGGGGCACATTAATGCTGCAATAGATAATGAAATCCTTTAGTCAACACAATGGGTACAGCATTGCCTCTATCAGGGCAAGTTTTCTTTCCTATGTGTCTCATCATCCACTTAGAGGAAGTGGGAAATCTCCTTGCCCCTTCAGTTCTCTGCTGAGATTTCCCCAAAGGGTACAATTCAATAATAACAATGCTGGTGGTTTTTATGTCGTCACTACCTCTATATGGGGGGATGGGAGGAGGGGTGAACACTAAGCAGCAAGCAATTTTGCTCACTACTCAGGCTGGATTTGAATCAGTGACTAGGCACTGTAAGGCTGCGTTCATTATCAATCTCCTATGCCATCCTAGACCCAGAATGCAGATACAGTAATTCAGCATAATGAGTAAGTGTCTTGTATAGGATATTAACCACACAGGCACTCTGTTGGTTGCTCTAAGGGTATTTTTTACTATTCCTGACTCATAGTGAATGGGTTTCCCAGACTTGTCAGTTAAATTATTTTCTAAATGTGTTCTTGTGCTGTATGTCAGATCAATGCAATAATGGTGATGATGTTCCAGCTATTTTTTTTAAAGTTATGAATTCCAGCACTTCAGAATCCTCTGGATTTCAGTTAAAATGGACATTGTCAAGATTATCCAGAGGATCAATCCACGGTAAATAAAGATTATAAATGAGTAATGTTTCCATTGTGTTTTTGTCACAAGACAATACCATACTTCAGAAATGCAGAAAATATTAACTCCACTTGATCAGATGATTGGGCCTTCTTGGAAATCAGCCTTAGAGAAACTCAAAGACAATACCAGGAGGATAATGTAAATGTGGCAGTTTGTACATTTCAGATTACAATCATGCTAAAAAAAAAAAAACATTAGGCCAAATTCTCTCAGCAGTTGCATATGTGTAATCCCACTGAAATCAATAATGTTGCACACGAATAACTGAGGGAAGACTTTGGCCCAGGATATGGAAAATATTGATAGAAAATGATGAATTAATTTAATTTGGCTTGGATATGAGTAGTATCTTGTGGAATGAAAAGTGGCTGAAGGACTGCAAACAAAAGCATAAGACAAAACACTAACGCATGGAGTTGTGGGGAGGTCTCTCTCTAGTGAGGTATTGCAGGGATCTGATTCAGTCTGGTTTTCATTAACATCTTCACTAATGATCTAGAAGGAGTAAGCAGCATGTTAATGAAATTCCCATATGATACAAAATAGGGTGGAGTTGTGAATACCAGTGGTGAAAGAGGAATACAAAGAGACCCAAGTACTGATCCAAGATTTCTGTTGACTTCACAAGTCTTCGGATCAGGCCCTCAGAGAGATTAGCCTCGGGCAGAAAATTACAAAAATCATATTCAGCAAGGGAAAATGTAAACAAATGCATCTTAAAAAAGATTACTCAAGACCCAATAATCAGTGGGAAGGAGAATCATGGAGAGCAGTAACACTAAAAAAAAACAACCCTAAGTTTGCAGTGCATTACTGAAGGAAAAATGGTTAACGAAATTTTGAGCATTAAAGGGAGGTAATAGTCTCTCTTCTGCAAATGGGACTGGTGACATTAGGCCTTAAAGACATTCTGGAGAATTACCAGGAAGAGCAACAAAAATAGTAAGGGAATTGGAGAGACCAATTTAAGAAGAAAGATTAAAAGCATCTATATATAGTGCAGTTACACCAGACTTGTGTAGATGTATATTACACGTAATTGTAACTACAAGGGAAAGGAAGAGAGACATAGTCCAAAAATAATATGAAGAGTGTAAATACCCAGGAGAAAGAGGAGTAATTTAGCATAAGGCATAATTAGGAGTAATGGGATGAAATTAAGAAAGGAAAAATATTCCCCTGGAAAATATTTGCATCCTTCTACAACACCCTGATGGTAATTACCATCAAAAATGAACTGAAACAGATTCAGCCTTTAATATAGAGGAGGTAGACACACCTTCTAGACAGATTCCAGTTTTCTGGTCACACACACACACATAGAAGTTCACAGAAAACCTCTGACTGTTTTTGATAAAATCTCCACCTATTATAAGGCCACCATTCAACAACTGCCTAACAAAGAGTACTATTCATTCCAAATAATTACAACAAGCTGCAATAAAATGCATCCTGATACTCATAAAAGAAAGACCTAAAATGAGGCTAAAGACAATACAAAAAAAATAAAAGAGATAGAACAAATCACAGCTTGAATCTGACAATCTCTTGATCTGTTTGTGAATCCCTAGGCACAAGCCCATACCCTTTTTATAACACACAACAAACACTGACAAATAGCAACAGTTAGAGCTATTACCATATTTCACAGCACCGGAAACATATATTGTCTTTCTCCCTGCCCAATATACTAATACATGTACAGAATAATTCTTCTTTAGCCAATCACACACGTAATTATGACATACACTGCTGTTGCAAAAACATCTGATTGTAATGGTAACAAATAATGATTAGGGCTGTTGATTAATCATAGTTAATTCACATGATTAACTCAAAAAATTAATCATGATTAAAAAAAATTAATCATGATTAATCACAGTTTTAATCACACTGTTAAACAATAGAATACCAATTGAAAATTATTAAATATTTTGGATGTTTTTCTACATTTTCAAATATTTGATTTCGATATACAAACAGAATACAAAGTGTATAGTGCTCACTTTATATTATTATTTTTTATTACAAATATTTGCACTGTAAAAATGATAAACAAAAGAAATAGTATTTTTCAATTCACCTCATACAAGTACTGTAGTGCAATCTCTTTATCCTGAAAGTGCAACTTACAAATGTAGATTGTTTTGTTACATAACTGCACTCAAAAACAAAACAATGCAAAACTTAAGCGATTACAAGTCCACTCAGTCCTACTTCTTGTTCAGCCAATCACTAAGACAAACAAGTTTGTTTAGATTTATGGTATATAATGCTGTCTGCTTCTTATTTACAATGTCACCTGAAAGTGAGAACAGGTGTTCACATGGCAGTGTTGTGGCCGGCAATGCTAGGTAGTTACGTGCCAGATATGCTAAACATTCATATGTCCCTTCATGCTTTGGCCACCATTCCAGAGGACAAATTTCTGAAGTGATGATGCTCATTAAAAAAAAATGCATTAATTAAATTTGTGACAGAACTCCTTGGAGGGAGAACTGTATGTCTCCTGTTCTGTTTTACCTGCATTCTGACATATATTTCATGTTACGCAGTCTCAGATGATGACCCAGCACATGCTTGTTTTAAGAACATTTTCACTGCAGATTTGACAAAATGCAAAGAAGGTACCCATATGAGTTTTCTAAAGATAGCTACAGCACTCAACCCAAGGTTTAGGAATCTGAAGTGCCTTCCAAAATCTGATTGGGATGGGGTGTGGCGCATGCTTTCAGAAGTCTTAAAAAAGCAACATTCCAATGCGGAAACTACAGAACCCAAACCACCAAAAGAGAAAATCAACCTTTTGTTGATGGCATCTGACTTAGATGATGAAAATGAACGTGCATCAGTTCGTACTGCTTTGAATTATTGTTGAGCAGAACTTGTCATCAGCATGGAAGCCTGTCCTCTGGAATGGTGGTTGAAGCACAAAGGGACATATGAATCTTTAGCGCATCTGGCACGTAAATATCTTGCAACGCCAGTTACAACAGTGCCATGTGAACGCCTGTTCTCACTTTCAGGTGACGCTGTAAACAAGAAGTGGGCAGCATTATCTCTTGCAAATGTAAACAAACTTGTTTGTCTGAGTGATTGGCTGAACAAGAAGTAGGACTGAATGGACTTGTTGGCTCTAAAGTTTTACATTGTTTTATTTTTGAATGCATTTATTTTTTGTACATAATTCTACATTTGTAAGTTCAACTTTCATGATAAAGAGATTGCACTTCAGTACATGTATTAAGTGAATTGAAAAATACTATTTCTTTTCTTTTTTACAGTGCAAATATTTTAAATTAAATATAAAGTGAGCACTGTATAGTTTGTATTCTGTATTCTAATTGAAATGAATATATTTGAAAATGTAGAAAACATAAAGAATATTTAAATAAATAGTATTCTATTATTGTTTAACAGAGCAATTAATCATGATTAATGTTTTTAATTGCTTGACAGCCCTAATAATGATATAATACAAACTATCTACTGCTAGATAATGATGCCACATTCCTGCCTTTTGTAGGTACTCCTCTCATCCCCACCAGCATAATATCTATGAACCTCACAAACATTAACAAAATTATCTCCATAATTTCCTGCATGGTAGAGAAGCATCATTATAATGATTTCGAGGATGGGAAACAGAGGCACAGATTTACAAAATTATTTAGGCACCTTAAGATACCGATTGGTGCCTAATAGAATTTACAGTCAATAGAAGTTCAATGCCTAACTTATTCTGGTACTTTTGTAAATCCTACTAGATGCCAAAGTGAATCATTAGGCATTTGAAAATTTGGCCCTTGGTGACTCGCCAAGCTCACACCAGAAATCTATGGGAAAGCAGGAACTGAACCTAATAGATTTGTAGGTAGGTAAGGAGTCACTGCTCTATAAGATCACGCTAAATATCAAAGAGTGTTGAGCATGTTACACACGGATTTTCAGGTGATATAGATCAACTTAGCTCCACTGACTGCATCAGGTGATTTACAGCCATGTGACTCCATGTGTAGCGCCTGATTCAAAGGGGGCTCTTAAGCATGTGCTTAACTTTAATTTGAAGCAAATGCTTGAGTCCTTTGCTGAATGGGAGCCCAAGACCATTTGCAATTTCTAATTACAGAAACTGAAGGCAGCACCAAAACAATGTAAACATTACTTTCAAATCAAAAGTTTGCTATCCCATTCCTTTTTAGATCGTTCTACATGTGCAGGAAACAAAATATGTCTGGGGGGAGGGGGGAGATGTGTTTTGGAAACTTCTGATTTCCTCCAACTTCAAATGGAATGTGTTTTAAAAAATATAAACATATTTAAAAGTATAAAGATATAAGGGGGAGATTAGAAAGTCCAGCTTGGGTCTGAGTCCAATCTTTCTTACATTTCTGTAAATCAGGAGCAATTCCAATGAAGTTTAGTTATTGGGAAACCCACTGTAAGCAAGATCGGAATCAGACTCCTGTTTTTTTCCCTTTAAATAACTATACAGTTGCTGAAATGCTGGGCCTAATCGTTTACACTAATGATTTACACTTAGGCTTTATATAGCTCTGGCAGGCTCAAGTTGCCTTAAAGTGGGCATAGAGTAACTGTAAATGTAACTTAAGGTTCCTTTATACTGCCAGAGTGGTGCTTAATGTAACTGAGAGCAAGGCCCAATACGGTAATAGGGGCCAAACGAGTACCTAAATAGACAAACGTCGTCAGACAAGATTAGGTACTTCAGAAAAGGGGTGAGGTGACAGGAACAAGCAGGCCGTGTTAACCCAGTGAGGACTCCATCAGAACAGAACTCCCTAACTCTGTTCATCAGGATTGTTGGCATATGGGTATACTACACAATCAAACAAAAACGTGTTAAAAGAATGTTATTTAGGTTACAGAGTCAAGCAGTCAAAAGTTAGGAAATGCCAGATTTATAGTTGCCCAGGCAACCTTAATTCTGCTTCTTTTTGCATTCATCCTGTTGACAGACTGAGGCAGGGGGTCCTGTGGAAAAAATAGTATGGCATCATGTAGTTAAAGCCTTTACACCATAATGCACAAGGGGGCAGAATTAAGGTTGCTTGGGGAACAATGGATGTGTGAGATCTTCTCAGAGAAATGGCCACAAGAATATTTTATAATGGAAAATGTTAGGAGACCTAAGGATAGGCGCTGCTATCAGCTCTCTTTTTGCTGTGCAGTGGATCTGAATGAATAATTTAGAATGGTTATTAAATGAATTTAGTCTCTTTTTCACTCAGAATATCTATGAGAAGATCATGATTTCCTTGAATAATGTGCTACTCAGTTTTATTCTATGAAGTCACAATTTGAGTTGTGTTATTAGGTTTTGATAAGATGGACAGTCATGTGGTATATGTAGGAGTGCATTCACTACAGATGAACCTCATGGCTGGGCATGGGGTAGCAGCTCTTTCATCTCTCACGCCCACTGCCACTGTTCACTGTAGTTCCCCTCTTCTTACAATTCAGCCCTCTGGCCGTGTCACATTTTAGTCCTATCCCTTTTGAGGTAACAAGAGTCCAACCAAATAATAGTCGTAATTCTTATGTCTGGTCTCTGGCTCTCAACTCTGGGTCTCCATCATCCCTGTAAACCCTCACTCAGGGCTTTCAGTCATCTTTACCCTCTTCTCTGGG
The DNA here is from genome assembly GCF_020497125.1 of Mauremys mutica. Classification (NCBI taxonomy): domain Eukaryota; kingdom Metazoa; phylum Chordata; order Testudines; family Geoemydidae; genus Mauremys; species Mauremys mutica. The sequence continues at coordinate 24,722,668 of NC_059074.1, forward strand.
CCCCACACAACCTTGCTCAGTGGCTGGATGGGAAACCAGGTGCTCCCACTACACTGGGATTCTATAAGCAGCAGCCAAGGTGGGCTCCACCAGACTCCCTGCTGCTGCCTTCCTGGACTTCTTACTGTAGGGTTCTCCCCCCATCAGGCCTTGTGTCCAGCCCTTTTCTGGGCTCTTGTAATAAGCAATGGCTCACAGGGGTTCTCCCTGGAAGTCTGGTTCCTGCCCTAGGCTATATTTCCAGTCCGTCACAACTCTCATATCAGGGTTCCTGAGAACTAGCTCCCTCCAATGTTCCACTCTCCAGGCTCCCGCACCTGCAAGTCCTACCCCTGCTATGCTCCTCCAGGATCATCCTCCTTCTCTTGGGGTCAGCCTCTCCCTCCTAGTTGGCCTTTACCTCAGGGCCCCTCATGAGACTTCTACCTAGCAAAGTTTCTCAGCTCTGGCCAGTTCCATCACAACATTCTTTGCATCAGCTCCTGATGCTCCTTCCTGCACTTGTGCTATCTGCCACCAAGAGGATGGCTGTGGAGTTCTTCCTTCTCTCCTGCAGCCGCCATTGTCTTCTCCTCCTCTCACTCCTCCTTCAGTTTTGTGGCATAGTAGACTCACTTCCTGAATCTATGACCTCCATGCACATGACTTGGAGTCTCGCACCTTTCCCGGTATTCTTAAAGAATTGGGCCCTATTTTCCTTGTATTCTCGATAGATGTTGTCAAGAAAATTTTGTTACATTCAGACCTCTGAGTTTTTTATATAAACACCTCCTTTCACTAGTACAGTCCTTACAATCCCAAAGGATATGATCTGTCATTTCCTGGACTTTACATGTTACTCATAATCCATCTTTGTGCCTGTTAATTAGAAATAAATTACTATTTAATCCAAAATGCCGTTACAATTCTAACTAGAGCCATTTCTCTCTTCCTCTCAGAGCCTTGCATTATATCAACATTGTAAATTGCTGGGCATATTTCTTAGAATTTTTCCCCCCATTTGTTTCATTTGCCCATAGTTCTTGCCATTCTTTCGTGAGCTCATTTTTGATTAGGTGTTTAAATTCCAGTTTGCTTAAGGAGATTCCTAGATCAACTTGTTCATGATTAATAGCACTTTTGGCCTATTTGTCAACCCTCTTCTGTTCCATACTTCCTGCCTTCATAGCACTTCCCCACTCTTCTCCAGCTGGGCCTCATATTTAATTATGCCTGGCCAACACTCTGGTACAACCAGGTGGGTTAATTGGCCTCTCAGGCCCATATTAACCCTGTCAGTGCCTGGAGAGGGTGTACACCCCTTCACAGTATTGTTTCTATTCCCTGATTGCCAGTGCATGTAAGCACTGCTGAGACAGATATTCGCTCATGCTATTTAAAAATTAGATTACTTGCCAATACTCACCATGGAAAGTGAGGCTACCATAATTTGGTAATTTGAACGTACACGAAAAATGAGGACAAAGGGGCAAAGTAAGGACACACTAGAAGTGAATTTATTTTTAAAAAGTACCATAGTGTTCAGCATGATATAAATACTTAGATTGGATACACAGACAGGAAGAAATTTATTCAAAAAATTAGAATTGGGCCTACCATGTAACAAATTAATGTTTTATTATATCTGAATGATTAAACATCACTATCAGCCAGAGCTATAAAAATGGGAATTTCTTCTCTGCAGCCAAACAGAGATTCTCTCTTTCTCCATTATATCAGATTGTTGCACGATAACTTGTTTGCTTGTCTCCAATTTGCCCACATGTCAGTATTTAACAAGCAACTGAGGCCTTGTCTCTTTCTGAAATAATCATTCCAACACTTCAAGGGAAAGCCTGCTGCATACGACACTGAGTTGCAGATCACCTGTGTTCATTAAAGAGCCAACGGCATTTTTCACAGATGGGTTGTTAAACCTGATGTCGTTAGTATTCTGGGAGATTACATTCAAACTTCCTAAAAATGATCCTGCATTTTCAGCCAGACACAGTACTAGTCCTTCTTTCCCATTCAAAACTCTTTATAGAGTTCATCATAGAATTGACCTCAGGAGGTCATTTAGTCCAACCCCCTGCTCAAAGAGGACCAATCTCTGACAGATTTTTGCTGCAGATCCCTAAGTAGCCCCCTCAAGGATTGAACTCTGAACCCTAGGTTTAACAGGCTAATGCTTAAACCACTGAGCTATCCCTCCCCCCATGAGGTAATGGTCTAGTACACTGTCAGATAGATGCTGCTCTCCATTTGAGAGGGGCATTTAACTAGTTGGTGAAGGGATTCCTGCAGAGTATGTTGTCCCACTAGGAAAGAACAAGTCTCTCTCCTACTCAACAGGGGCGGCTCCAGGCCCCAGCACGCCAAGCGCTTGCTTGGGGCGGCATGCCGCGGGGGGGCACTCTGCCGGTCGCCGGGAGGGCGGCAGGCGGCTCCGGTGGACCTCCCGCAGACGTGCTTGCGGAGGGTCCGCTGGTCCCGCGGCACGCCTGCAGGAGGTCCACCGGAGCTGCGGGATCAGCGGATCCTCTGCAGGCACGTCTGCGGGAGGTCCACCGGAGCCGCGGGACCGGCGACTGGCAGAGTGCCCCCTGCGGCGTGCCGCTGTGCTTGGGGTGGCGAAATGGCTAGAGCCGCCCTTGCTACTCAATGGCATTCAACCTTCATTGTAGGAAAATTTAGGCCTTATCCATGTGCAAAAACAGTTTTTCCTATTTATTTTAACTAAAATTGGTTTCTAAATCAATTTCATTAAGTCAGTGAAAACCCCACTGTGGAGAACTGGTTTATATCAGGTTTAAAATGACCCAATTAAGCTGAATGGTACAAACCAATTGTAAGTAGGGGGGTAGGAGATTTGCACTGGTTTAACTAAATCAATTTTTTAAATGATTTTTATGTAAAGGGGTGCAATTTTTGTGCATAGATAAAGCCATAAGTTAGTCAGAGTGAAATTATTCATCCATTCTTATCATTTTTGCATTGAGTTCAGTGGGAGCAGGTCCATGAAGTATATAGAGAGTTTATTGAGGGATTTGAAATCTTTCAGAATATGTTATTTTGTAGGCCTCAAACCTTCTCCAACCATTTTTCTCCACTTCTAGTGTATGTGCAGTATCACCATAATAACTATATTGTCCATCAGGGCCGGATTAATTCTCCCATGGGCCCAGGGCTATTAGATTATGTGAGGCCCCTGTATACAAGTATTTTTCCTGGGAGGGAGTTTGGTGCAGGAGGAGGCTTGGGCAGGGGATTGGGGTGCAGGAAGGGATGCGGGGTCTGGGGGGGAGTTTGGGTGCAGGAGAGGGATTCTGATCTGGGGCAGAGGGCTGGGGTGCAGGGGGGCTGGGAGGTTCAGGCTCCGTCCAGGGGGTGTTTACCACAAGTGGCTCCTGGATGGCGGCACAGAAGGGCTCAGGCAGGCTGTCTGCATGCTGTTGCCCCATACTGCTCCTGGAAGTGACTGGCTGCTGGCACATCTCTGTGGCCCATGGGGGTGGGGTACAATGTGTCTCTGTGTGCTGCCCACACCCACAACTGCCACCCCCATAGCTCCCATTGGCTGGTTCCTGGCCAATGGGTGCTGTGGGGATGGTGCTGGGGGTGGGGGAAGCACGCAGAGGCGCCGCCTACCCCCCGCCAGGGGCCATAGAGACATGCTAGCAGCCGGCCACTTCTGGGAGTGGCATGGGGTCACACATGCAGGCAGCCTGACTGAGCGCCCCGCTGAGCCACGGGTCTTTTAACGGCCTGGAGTTGGAGATCGCTGCCTGTGATTTATTTTTGTGGGTCCCTCCTTGTGCTGGGGCCCTGGGCTGCAGCCCCTAAAGCCCCTGCCTTAATCCACCCCTGTTGTCCATATGAAGGAGGCTCACTATATATTCTGCCCAGGAACAAAAACAATCTCTCTGCCTCACTCTTCATTTCACTGCTATTTTGTGTGGATTGAAAGTTTAGAGGAAATCATTCACAAAGACAATGGAAGAGCCTCTGAAGTTCTGAGGGCAGGTCTACACTACAGGGGAAAATCGATATAAGATACGCAACTTCAGCTACATGAATAACGTAGCTGAAGTCGAAGTATCTTATATCGATTTACCTACCGTCCTCACGGCGCGGGATCGATGTCCGCGGCTCCCCATGTCGACTCCGCTACCGCCGTTCGGGTTGGTGGAGTTACGGAGTCGACAGGAGTGCATTCGGGGATCGATATATCGCGTCTAGATGAGACGCGATATATCGATCCCCGAGAAATCGATTGCTACCCGCCGATACGGCGGGTAGTGAAGACGTACCCTGAGTGGGGAAGGCAAAGATATGGGCTGCACAGCAGTTCTTAAAAGGGGCATGACTTGATTTAGATCTTCAATTGCATAACACTACTAGAATGTAAGGTTCTGGGATCTCAAGCCTCTTTCTGAACTTCATTATTTGTTATATATTCCGTATGCCAGCAAGCGAGTTTAGAAAATACTATAAAAGTTTAATGCATTTGTGATATTAGCCCATTCATAATAAATATTATGGGGGAAAATATTCTGTAGATGATTTAGTGTGTTTTGTTTTGTTGCCAAGCAAACTGGAAGGAGGTTTTTTTTTTTGGCATACAATTCCATTAATACATAACATGGTTTACTTCATGATTTATAACTTAGCTCTCCGCATCGGAATAGATAAAATGTAGTTAAAATAAATAAAACTATAAAACAATTAAGGAGATTTGTGCTCACTGATTTGTTCCTGTTTATGAATATACAGTGTTAATATAAACAGACAGGGGGTCCTCACTTTATCCTTTTATCATTTCCAAATGTTGTTATAAGATGGTAACCCCACTGAAAACAAACAGAAGAGTGTGTCATGTAAATGTAACTTCACTTTAATGTTGCAGCTTTGATAAATGTGGCATTTTCAATTATTACTTTTGCTGGCAAATTCTGTTTGCAAATGTCACAAAAACACAAGTGACCAAAATCCTTGTGTTGAAAAGAAGCAGAAAAGGTATTCACTGTTCACTTTACATTCTTCACAAGACTTTGGTATTATAAGTATTTTCAGGATTTCAGTTCATAAAACAATTCTTTGGCCTGTTTTCACTTACATTCATGTGTCCTTTGTACAAACAGGAGGCATTTGATCCACTATCATTGGACTGAACTTCATACCGTACTCCTTTTGTAAGATGCAGAAATATGTACGTACCATTCTCTTATTCGTTCCCACTGCCCAGTTTGCACAATTCTAGGGTTGTTTCAGTGTACGCAGCTAGGAGAAGGGTTGTAAGAGATAGTGTACACATTTATTATACTAAGTTGAAATTGGAATACTGCATAGGAATTTCTAATAGAAAGTTCAATTGATTAAATCTTGAAGTGTTAGCTAAGGCCTGGATGTATAAAAGGAGTTAGGCACTGTGAAAATGAGCATCACAGCATGTAACTTTTAGGCACTTAGAAAGTTACTGCAATTCATAAAGTCTGAATTCAGTGTCTAGGTTCCCTATACAATGAATGGTGAGAGATGTGGCCTCCACAGACTGTGATTCACAAAAGTCAACATACTAGACAGGGATTCACCTGAACTAGCAAATGGGAGATGCTGACAAGAGCGGTGTGTGCAAAGCCCTGCCCCTCTCATGAAGATAGCATCTAACTCCATGCTGTAGGAAGGCGCCTATCTCCATTAGCCATTCTTAGCTGTCAACCCTGTCCTGGAGTTAGGCATCTGTGCCGTTTCTTGCTCTCTAACCCAAATAACTCTTCAGGTATTTATCCAGACTGCAACAGCTTCACCAGGTAAGACAGAGAGCCCCCTCTCATCAGAATATCCCATTACTCAGTGGTTACAGCATTCACCTGAGAAGCATCAGATCCCTGTTCAAATCCCTTCCCCTGTGGAGGGGGAACTTGAACGGGGGTTTCCTACATGAGTACCCTAACCACTGAGCTAGCACTTATGAGGGGGAATACCTCCTCCCCAACTTCCAGCTAGTTTGTGTGGACTCACCTGAGGGAACCAATTCAGTGGGCATGCTCAGATGGCACCTACCTCAGATCAGGACTTGAATGTGAGTTAGGAGGCTGAACTCCTGTCTTTCTCTGGTTTGTGAATCATTCTGGGGGTTAGATAGGCATCCAGATGCCTAGAGTAAGGCAAAAACATAGGTGCCTAGGGAACTTTTTTCCACCAAATTTTAGGTGCCAAGTGAATGTAGGTACCTACAGGCAGTTTTGTGCATGTCAGTGGTCCTGAAACTGGGAGTTTGGTGCATAAAACAGAGATTTAGGCACTTAACTCCTGTGCATCCAGGCCTAACCTCCTACCATGAAGTGGCAACAAAGGGCTCGATCCTCCATGTAGTCTGAAGTCAGTGGTTGCAGGATGGGCCAAAGATTGGGAAAATAAGAAAACAAGGCATTACTAGCGATCCTAGACCCTCACTAGCCACCAGGAACCCTGAGTTCTAACTGTGGCCCTGACACTCCCTTTAGTGACTTGGCGAAGGATTTAGGGCTTGGCTACATGAACAAAGACTGTGGCACACTGGGATGTGAATCTACCCTGCACTAGCCTGCTGCAGTGTGTGCCCTCCTGATGAGCTTGAGCAGTTCATTAATGCACTTTGAGCTAGTCCCATTTCAAAAAGAACTAGATCAAATCACTCTGAAGAACGGTTAACACAAGTGAGCAGGGTGCACATGGACAGTAAGACCACAGAAGGCTAATGCAGAATAGATTCACATCAGCCTGCCATGGCCTAATTGTTCATGTAGACAAGCCCTTAGCTGCTTCAAGTTTCCACATATATAAAAAGGGGATAAGTCATACTTACCTGTGGTATCTACAGTACTGTTTCTTGAAGGGTGTTGTGAGGATTAATTAATAATTGTAAAATACTTTAAAAGTGAAAAGCAATGGTTATACAATATGTACTGCTATTATAGTAGACATGCCAATGCTTCCTAAGTAGCCCAATGAAAGCTGGTCAGGTGATCTCTCAAGATCATTTACATGGCTAACAGTGGGAAGGCACTCTTTAGTACAGAACATTTCCTCAATGCTTCATTAAAATCAATACATTACAGAGCTTTCTCAAGCAACAAACGGGCCTTATAAATGCCCCCTAAGGTCTCATGACTGGATCTTCTTTTGCTTTGTTTCACAATAGGACTAATGTTCATGGAGTTATAATAGCATGTAATAAGCAGCTTTCGAGATTAGTAAAACTTTGACCACAGAAGCCATGTATTACCGTATGTATTCCGCCATGGTGCTAATTAACCTGAATGTGATAGCCTTATGCCTTGAGAACTTCACTGGGCCTGGGTGTGGTACAAGGTAGTTCATTCTGAGAAGTGTCTCACAATCTGATCCTAAGTATTTTTAAAATGGTTAAATAAATGTGATGATACTTTCCAGTAATTTATTTTTGGTTGGTTCGAAAAGGAAAAAGGAAAAAGATAGATAAAAGGAACGGTCTTCGTTCTACCAATATATTCTGCTTTTTCACTCAGCATAGACTGCTGGGAATTGGCACTGTAATTTGTACTGGGGTGAAGGTCTTTTCTTCATTTTCAGGAGATAATAAGGCCCATACAGATGCAAAAATAGGACATCTAGTTCCGTAGCACAAACGACAGGAAGAGCTTGAGAACAACAAAATTAAAATCAAATACTTTTTTGTACAATTCTTTAATGGTCTTTTGTATTATGGTCAAGCTTCCCACAGAGTAAATACAACCCATATTAAATAAATATGATCACATGTAGATTCATTTAATTTGATGTTACCATCAGAATAGAACATTTCACACATGGGAATGCAAACTCCAGCAAGGGAGCAAATTAACTGCCCACAAATTGTTTGCTAACCATGAAGTTTTCCAAAAGAAATCTCTAAGGTATATCTTTACCAAGGGCACAGTATTAGAACTCTAATACCACATGTTTCCATTTGAACAGATGGCAGTGAAAGGTTTGACTGCAATGTGTTACTAGTTAAGAGAAAAAGACTTACTGATATAGATCAAGGGGACTGTTTAAATTTATTTAGAGGAATGGTGGTTTGTAATCCATTCATGCTTGCAAGTGTAATTACTTTATAATTACTTGTAAGTGGATAGAAAACTAGAAAGTTCTATGGCTTTTTGCTCCAGAGAGTGTAGCTTATCTGCTATTCCAATCTTTTCTTTAATGTGCTAAAGGATGTATTAATCTAGGTTCATCTGCTGTTGAAATGAGACATGTTTTTTAATCATTTTCATTTTTAGAAAGTTGTTTAGATGGAGCCACGTTTTGTGAACATTCTGATTCTTAAAGTAACTGAAAATCATTGGCAAATTGCACTTCTTTTATCATAGGTTGAACTGAAGTGCAATATTTAAAATGTGAAAAATATATTACTATTCTGATTTATTTTGGTACTCCAGTAGTGCCCACAATGTGCTAAACATAATTCATACACACACAACAATGCAAGTCCTGTCCCCAAGTAGATACAGTCTTACATCCTGCATTAACTAATATAATGGTGCACTCCTATGTCTGTATGGTTCTCCGTGTAGATCGAGTCCATAGATCCCACTCCCTCCTGCAGATACTTACATACATGCTTAATTTCTGAAGGTGGGATTTTCATAAGGACAAAAGTGACTTAGGAGCTTTTGAAAACCCCACCCAAAGTCATTACGACCTTTCACATGCATAATGTTAGCCACATGCATCAACATTTGAAGGTTCAGGATCTAATACATATTATACCAGATTCTCATGTAGTCTAAGGCCACTTTGCATTGATCTGGCATCTTAAAGAGTCCTCAAATACAATTATATTTATTACACTCATTTCAATGCCACATTAGTCTGACAAAGTGGTATAAAGGAGTCTGAGAGTATATGAGAAGCACCTGATTTGAGAGCATGAGACTCATTGACTTCCAATAGCAATTACATGGCTAACTACCTCCAGCATGATGCAGAATTTCACCCTCAATTACTCTCAGAAGAATTATATGCTGTTGCTCTTTAAAAAAAAAAAAGCTTTTACTTGGAAAAACTACAGTTGTGATGCAAAACACTCTTCCTAGCCTTTTTTGGATCTAGTTAATGCCCTTCTTTTATTCTTTCATTTAAAGATGCATGTAGGTGTCTTTTTGAAAAGACAATGAAGATCATGACCAGGTTGATCATCAGAATTCTAGAATGGGAGGGTTGGAAGGGACCTCAGGAAGTCATCTAGTCCCACCCCCTGCTCAAAGCAGGACCAATCCCCAGACAAATTTTTGCCCCAGATTCCTAAATGGCCCCCTCAAGGATTGAACTCACAACCCTAAGTTAGCAGGCCAGTGCTCAAACCACTGAGCTATCCCTCCCCCCTATGAAAAGTGCTCATGGTGACTGTGATGTTGTACATGGCTCAAATACATAGTGCCAACCCCTAATTAGAATTCTCATCTGAGGCTCCACTCCGTTTTAAAACAATGTTTAGTACCTGTTTCGGGCCATGTACCAAGGGAGAAACAAGGAACAAAGCTACGCAGACTATTCACAGTGCAGGGCCAGCTCTAGGCACCAGCTAAGGAAGCAGGTGCCTGGGGCTGCAAATCTGAAGGGGAGGCACTCTGACTTTTTTTTCCCCCTTCTTCAGTGGAACTTCAGTGGCAGGTTTTTCTTTTTTTCTTCCTCAGTGGCATTTCGGCGGCAGCTTCTTCTTTCTTTTCTTCTTTGGCAACAGTTCTGCGGTAGCTTCTTCATTTCTTCTTCTTCGGCGGCACTGCTGTGGCCGCTTTTTTTTTTCTTCTTCTTCTTCACTTCGCCTCTTGGGGCAGCAAAAAAGATAGAGCTGGCCCTGTCACAGTGAAGAATTTGCTTGAATGGCATTTCTAGCAGAGTCTGACAGGGGTCTGTTCTCAGCCCAAAATTCTTCAATATCTTTACAAAATATAAAATCACTGTGGGTAAATTTTGTGCATGACACAAAAATTATAGAGTCCAGAGCTGGCATGAGGATCTCACCTATTCTAGTTATTGAGGGTTTTTTTGGCAGCCCTCAGAACATCTGAACACCTCAGAAATATTAATAAATGTATCCTCACAGCCCATCTGTGAGATAGAATTGTGCTATTCTTGTTTTATAGAAGTGAGGCACTGAGACATTAAGTGACTTGGATGGTCACAGAAGAAATTTGTGAGAGATACAAAAACAGAATGCAGATCTCTTGAATCCCAATCCAGTGCTTTAACCTCAAGACCATCCCTTCACATTCGAGGGATTGCTTCTGAGCTACATGCTGCGGTTGCTGCTTTGAGCAGTCACTATTTGTAGTTCGTTATTCATTCTACATGATTTCAAAAGGTGCTACGCTGGTTTGAACATGGTGATAAAATTGCGAGCAAGCTGCTCTTGTCCTGTGACTACATCAACAGCAGGACATTTTTCTTTCCTGCCCTCCTGACATAAAATATCCATTGAAGTCAATGCGAGATTAGTGTAAGCAAAGGGAGCAAGACAAACCTTAAAGAAAGTGGCGTTTGTCAACATAGGGAAAGTCACTTCACTTCTCTGTGCGCTAGTCTCTGTAAAGTGGGGATACATGATATTTACTTTCCTTTGTAAAGTGCTTTGAAAACTATGGATGAGCATTGCTACATAAGATCTAGAAAATGTTCTATATCATTTAATAGCGATGGTGGATAAAATTTTCTAACATGCGTAAGTGAGGCTTCGAAGTCCCATTGAAATATTCTTTAGATGTGTTATCCAGTTAGTTGGGTCATATACAAATTTAACAGGGGGCTCTTCATAAATTATTGTAAAAATCTACAGACTAGACTTTTTTAGAGAATGAGAACCTTGCTTTAGGGTATTTGAACCACCACAGAAAGCTGTCAGAGCTTTTCCTTAATATTTTGGTTCGTTTTGGATATACTCATGCATCTAAGCTGGATAGGAGCAGAGAGAAAACACCAAGACTTAGATCTTCAGTCAGCCTGGCTCTGCTGCTCTGAGCAATATGCTTTCTCCACCTAATTCCCTGGGTAAACAGGGCAACCAGTGAGCCAAATAATCTTAGTTACATACGTGCAACTCCTGCTGTGTCCAAAGGGGAGTTGCATCCAAGTGACTGAAAGGAGAATTTGGTCTGGTGAATATACTTACTCTCCCTAATTTGTTTTGTGGCCATAAAGCTATTTTGAAATTACCAGTTCCTTAATACTTTCCAACTCCTGCCAGGACATATACAGTTGACTGCATACTATTCTGGTTTCTCCTATGCTCTCACTGGTCACTGGCAAATAACCACAAAGAAAGAGGGAGGTCTATGGATTACTAGGTTGAACAGAAGATTGTCTTCTCCTAAAATAGATGTGTTACAGCCTGTGTGCTATAAGACATTGCATATCAGGAAAGGAATGATTCTTTCTATTTAAGCAGCTTTTGCAAATAGTACATTGACTTTCTGGGTAATTTGTGCAATAATATGGACCTTCCCATGGATGGAACTTATTATTTTTAGCAAAGTCGAAGACTTGTGAAGCTGGCAAACTAGGTGGGCTTTCCTGATGGCTTGCTGATCTCAGGACAAGTGTGGATATCTCATAGCTTACACAGCTGTAATGTTCTTTTACACTCAGTCTGGACTATCACATGTGCTGCCACAAAATGTTAAAACATCAAGCCTCAAATGTTCTTTTGTTCCCCTTTCCTTCTTGTGTATGTTTTACTCGGTAGCTTTGTTTATTTTCTTAAAATATTTCCCTTTTGTTTGCATTTCTTGGTAGAGGCCTCTTCATGTTTTTCTAAATGTAATCTTCTTTTGGTCCCTCTGCCAGCTATATTGCACTAGATTAACCACAAGTGAGTTCTGAGGGCTTCCATTTCTCTAAAGCTCTGGGAGTGTTACTTAGGAACCAAAAAAAACCCTTTATATTTGCCTCCCAATCTAAGCACGTCAGCCTGGGTGTATTCCTGAGGAAGAGAACCATTTTATAACTGTTTTCTTCCCTTTTAGCTATCTGCATAACTCAGTGGATAGCTTTATACTGGTATCTGCATGGCAGAAATGGATAGTTTTTGTATTGCAGTGAATTACACTACTTCTTTTATATTACAGTGAACTGGGTGGTGTGTACATGCACTAATGCCCATCAATGGATGGACTCCGAACTGCCCAACTCTATGTCGTAGTTCCCTATGTTGCTAACAGCTAATGGATACAGCTCCGATGCAGCTGCACCGCTGTAGCGCATCTGGTGAAGACACGCTATGCCAACAGGAGAGTGCCCTCCCATCAGCATAATTATTCCACCTCCATGAGAGGAGAATGCTATCTCGGCAGGAGAGTGTCTCCCGCCGACATAGCGCCAGCGTGGACAGCACTTAGAATCATAGAATATCAGGGTTGAAAGGGACCTCAGGAGGTCATCTAGTCCAATCCCCTGCTCAAAGCAGGACCAACACCAACTAACTCATGCCAGCCAGGACTTTGTCAAGGCTTAAGACATTATAACTTGTGGCATCTAGGGGCGGTGTCTTTTTCACACCCATGAGCGGCATAAATTACATCGACTTAAGCGGTAGTGTAGACCAGCCCTAAGTATTAGGTGGTTTGAAGCAGGAGAACCTGAGCACTGTTTCTGCTTTCCCTGTGTACTTCCAGTGGGTCATGGTGTGAAATGCAGTGACAACTATGTACATCCCAAGTGGTGTTAAATTGTGACAATATTATGTGATACTAGAGAGGAAAAGGACAAATAAGACTTTATAATCAAGGTATTTAAAAATTCAAATTCAATACTCAGTTGAGCAACTTACATCATGGAAATTCTTTCTGTACAGCAGGTGTCCTTCAAGGAGCAAACAAAAAATATCTTTATAAGGTTATTAGCATTCCTAAGAGCCCACTGGCATTTTGCAAAAGACCATCATTCTAAGCTTGTGCTTTTTTAAAAAAAAAACCAAAAAACCCAATAAGCTTAAAGTTGTTGGCTTGTTGAAAATCCCCTTCAAAGAGCTAAATACCAGCGCCTCCTGAACTAACAATAAGACATGTTTTACTAGTAGTGATGAAACATCTTCTATAAACACTCCCTACCTTACTAACCATCCTTTTCCAGTATTGATTCACCACTGAAATATTTGTGTCACTTGAGTTCAAGTACATGAAACTAAACCTTTCATTGCTTGAAGCTGTATGAGTGCCACTAAAAGCAGCATGCACTTCAGCAGTTAGTGAATTAAATAAGCAAAAGCATGCTAATGGTCTCTCTGAGACCAGTGCAGCTGACCTTAGAAAGAGAATGATAATAAAATGAAGAATACAAACAAGGGATGGAACTATGGGCCTTTTACGGGTCAGATCAATAGAGCATGCTGGGATTCAGTGTTACATATAATATTTGTCAGGCCACCTTATATAGCCATGATACATAGTGACTGCCAGAATATCAAGGATGGAAGGTTGTGTGCCAGCATTATTCTCTTTGTTCTGGAATTAGATATGTATATAATTTTGAGCTCATACTAAGGGGAAAAATTTGGTTTGCTTGCTGCAGCTATTGTTAAATTTACCATGTCGTGTGATCATTTCTGAGCACCTCACATTGCTATTTAGTGAAATATCAGACATAATAAAAGGCTTCAGCTCCTGGATGCTGCCAATTGAACAGGAAAACTAGGTAGCCTCCAGGTTCTTCTTCATCTGCTTGCTTTAATTCAATTTAAACTGCCCAGTAAATATTTTCATACACTACTCCAGAAATGTGTAAATCAGCAATCCTGTTTAAGACTTCTAATAGGATACTCTGGCTACACAACACATTCTGACTTGATGTGAGCCTGCTTTCCTCACTAGCTGGGTTAAGAGCCTAATAAAAAAAGAAAATTTAAAGGGAAAAGAATGTTAAAAATTGAAACCTCCTGTGTGCTAAGAATAACAGACTATTTCTATCACTTACTGATACACAGATCGTAGATTAGCAAAAAACTAAGTATGGTGGGATTTTAAAGCCTTGTTAGCCATCTGATCTGTAAGGATCTAGTTCTACCACTTCTGTTTACATTGAGTAGTTCTTTACTATGTAAGGTTTCAGAGTGGTAGTCTGCATCAGCAAAAACAACGAGGAGTCCTTGTGGCACCTTAGAGACTAACACATTTATTTGGGCATAAGCTTTCGTGGGCTAGAACCCACTTCATCAGATGCATGGAGTGGAATATACAGGAGCAAGTATAAATACATGAAAAGATGTGATTTGCCTTACCAAGTGTGAGATCCATCAAATGAGATAATTCAATTGATGGCAGGATAGGTTTCCGGTATAGGGTGGTGTTTATGTGACCATCGCTTATTAACACTGTAGTGTCTAGGAAGTGGACCTCTGGTGTGGACTGGTCCAGACTGAGGTTGATGGTGGGGTGGAAATTGTTGAAATCTTGGTGGAATTCCACCCCACCATCAACCTCAGTCTGGACCAGTCCACACCAGAGGTCCACTTTCTAGACACTAGAGTGCTAATAAGTGATGGTCACAAACACCACTGTAGACTGTAAACCTACTGACCGCTATACTTACCTACATGCCTCCAGCTTTCATCCAGACCACATCACATGATCCATTGTCTACAGCCAAGCTCTAAGATACAACCACATTTGCTCCGATCCCTCAGACAGAGACAAACACCTACAGGATCTCTATCAAGCCTTCTTAAAACTACAATACCCATCTGGTAAAGTGAAGAAACAGATTGACAGAGGAAGAAGGGTACCCAGAAGTCATCTACTACAAGACAGGCCCAATAAAGAAAGTAACAGAAAACCACTACTCGTCACCTACAGCCCCCAACTAAAACCTCTCCAGGGCATCATCAAGGATCTACAACCTATACTTAAGGATGATCCCTCACTCTCACAGACCTTGGGGGACAGGCCAGTCCTCACTTACAGACAACCCCCCAACCTGAAGCAAATAGTCACCAGCAACCACACACACCACACAACAAAAACACCAACCCAGGAACCAAACCCTGCAACAAATCCCGATGCCAAGTCTGTCCACATATCTATTCAAGGGACACCATCATAGGATCTAACCACATCAGTCACACCATCCGGGGCTCATTCATCTGTACATCTACCAATTTGATATATGCCATCATGTGCCAGCAATGCCCCTCTGCCATGCACATTGGCCAAACCGGATAGTCTCTACGAAAAAGAATAAATGGACACAAATCTGACATTAGGAATCATAACATTCAAAAACCAATAGGACAACACTTCAGTCTCCCTGGTCACTCAACAATAGACTTGAAAATGGCAATTCTTCAACAAAAAAACCTTAAAAAACAGACTCCAATGTGAAACTGAAGAACTGGAATTAATTTGCAAACTGGACACAATCAGATTAGGCCTTAATAAAGACTGGGAGTGGTTGGTTCATTACAAAACCTAAACCTAATTTCCCCAATACTAATTTCCCCCTACTGTTACTCACACCTTCTTGTCAACTGCCTGAAATGGGCCACTCATTACCACTTCAAAAGTTATTTTTCCTCCCTTGATATTCTGCTGTCAATTGAAATATCTCGTTAAACTGACCTCACACTTGATAAGGCAAATCACATCTTTTCATGTATTTATACCTGCTCCTGTATTTTCCACTTCATGCATCTGATGAAGTGGGTTCTAGCCCACAAAAGCTTATGCCCAAATAAATTTGTTAGTCTCTAAGGTGCCACAAGGACTTCTCATTATTCTTACTATGTAAGAGTTCTCATTGATTTCATTGACTTTAATAGCTTTAGATCAAGCCTTAATTGAGAGTTATACTTTTATGGCTAAATGCTATAAATAGTAGAGCTGTTTGTAAAATCTAATTTCTGTTCCATTTCAAAACTGGTTTTTGTTCCAAAGTGTAATGAGAAGACAAAAATTCAAGCCCCCGCCCCCAAAATCAAAGTTCAGTTTGGAACCATTAAATTATTTCATGCTTATATCTAATCATTTTGCTCTGAGAATGGCTTAATATTAGGGATGTCAAGCGATTAAAAAAATTAATCGCGATTAATCGTGCAATTAAATTAATCATGATTAACTGCACAATTAAGTGCACTGTTAAACACTAATAGAAGACCATTTATTTTAATATTTTTGGATGTTTTCTACATTTGCGAATATATTGATTATAATTACAACACAGAATACGAAGTGTATAGTGCTCACTTTATATTTATTTTTATTATAAGTATTTGCTCCGTAAAAAAACAAAAGAAATAGTATTTTTCAATTCACCTAATACAAGTTCTGTAGTGCAATCACTTTATCATGAAAGTTGAATTTACAAATGTAGAATTATGTACAAAAAATTGCATTCAAATATAAAATAATGTAAAATTGTAGAGCCTACAAGTCCACTAAGTCCTACTTCTTGTTCAGCCAATTGCTCAGACAAATAAGTTTGTTTACATTTGCAGGTGATAATGCTGCCCCCTTCTTGTTTACAGTGTCACCTGAAAATGAGAACAGGCATTGTAGCTAGTGTTGCAAGATATTTATGTGCCAGATGCACTAAAGATTCATATGTCCCTTCATGCTTCAACCACCATTCCAGGGGACATGTCCATGCTGATGATGGGTTCTGCTCGATAACAATTCAAAGCAGTGCAGACCAACACATGTTAATATTCATTATCTGAGTCGTATGCCACCAGCAGATGACTGATTTTTTTTTTTTGGTGGTTCAGGTTCTGTAGTTTCACCATTGGAGTGTTGCTCTTTTAAGACATCTGAAAGCATGCACCACACCTACTCCCTCTCATATTTTGGAAGGTACTTCAGATTCTTAAGCCTTGGGTTGAGTGCTGTAGTTATCTTTAGAAATCTCACATTGGTACCTTCTTTGTGTTTTGTCAAATCTGTAGTGAAAGTGTTCTTAAAATGAACAATATGTGCTGGGTCATCATCTGAGATTGCTATAACATGAAATATATGGCAGAATGAGGGTAAAACAGAGTAGGGGACATACAATTCTCCCCCAAGGACTTCTGTCACAAATTTAATTAATGCATTTTTTTTAACAAGAGTCATCACCTCAGAACCATGTCTTCTGGAATGGTGGCCAAAGCATGAAAGGGTTTAGCATATCTGGCATGTAAATACCTTGCAAAACCAGCTACAAAAGTGCCAGGCAAATGCCTGTTTTCACTTTCTGGTGGCATTGTAAACAAGAAGCAGGCAGCATTATCTCCTGCAAATGTAAACAAACTTGTTTGTCTTAGTGATTGGCTGAACAAGAAGTAGGACTGAGTGGATTTGTAGGGTCTGAAGTTTTACATTGTTTTGTTTTTGAGTGCAGTTATGTAACAAAAAAAATTACATTTGTAAGTTGCATTTTCACAACAAAGATTGCGCTACAGTACTTGTAGGAGGTGAGTTGAATACTATTTCTTTTGTTTATCATTTTTACAGTGCAAATATTTGTAATTAAAAATATACACTTTGATTTCAATTACAACACAGAATATAATATATATGAAAATGTAGAAAAACATCCAAAATATTTAATAAATGTCAATTGATATTCTATTGTTTAATAGTCTGATTAAAATTATGATGAATCACGATTCATTTTTTAATCACCGTTAATTTGTTTGAGTTAATCATGTGAGTTAGCTACAATTAATCAACAGCCCTACTTAATATAGAATATAATATTGAAATTAATACTGTAATATATTATAAAAGTCAAAACAAAAAATGATAAAGTAGAAACAAAATATGTGTACTTTCTCAAAATAAATAGTTCTGAGATAATTGAAATAAAATGAGAATCAAAATGAATCATTTTGGCTTTCTTCTGTCAAAAATTTCATTGAAATTGACATATTACCACAAAACTTTTCAATTGCAACAAAATTCCACTTTCCAGTGGAAAACTGTTCCATCTTTTTTCACCAGCTCCATTAAATAATAGCTGCCAAACAGAGCTCACCCTGTGAATAATTCAGCTGACGTATTTGCAATATCCAGGTCATATCATATTCCAATCCAATTCAACAATCAATACCACTAATAAAACCTTGAATGGTGTTCCTTAAACACACAGGATGAAATCCTGACTCCCATGAAGTCAATGGGAATTTTCCCTTTGATTTCAACAAGGACAGGAATTTCTCCGAGAAAAAACAGAGTCCAAAACAAGTTATATACAATTTTATTCAAATGATATTTTAAAATGCTATGTAGGGCTACTTTTTAATTATGGGGATTCAGGTGAATAAAGTTTATTTTCTTTAGATAATGTAAAATTGAAGCAGCAGTACTTTAATAAAAAATAAAGTACTGTATGTGGATTCACATTAACAAAATATTATATTTTAAAATATAGTTAGTATAGACCTAGTCTCCCTGAGATGCTATTGGGAGTGGCATGCCTAGACCCCAATGTATTAAGAGAAGAATAAATCCCATAGTAACTGAAATATTTTAATACAATATACACACACCCCATATATCAGCACACAAGGAATCATTCTGATAGTTTTCTTGTCATACAAAAACACTCCTATGCTACATTAAGAGGTTGACACTCCAGACCAATTACCCAAACAACTGAACATAGAATCATAGAATATCAGGGTTGGAAGGGACCTCAGGAGGTCATCTAGTCCAACCCCCTGCTCAAAGCAGAACCAATTTCCAACTAAATCAGATGTCTCACTTTAAATCTGTTTCAGCCAAATGTAGCTGCTCAGAGCCAATAAACCAGCAATGAACCAATTGTTTCATTATTCATTATCTAACAAATCAGTTATAGATCATATGGAAGGTCCATTCAAATAAATCATCCAGCACAGGGGTAAACCTTTATTCTAAAATAATTGAAAACGAGTGTTACGTACTGTGATGACACTTTCCTGAACTCAGTGATGTGCTCCATTCTTCTAACGTGTGCAGTTACCTTTCACACAGCTGGAGGAAGTTAGTTTTATGAAAACTATTAATTGCTAAAAATTGGAATTGAAATCCAATTTCACTAGAACAGGTGAAAATTAATAAGGTATTGTTATTGCTATTTATAATTTGCAATGCAGTAGTACCAAGAGACACATCAGGAATCAGGACCCCTCTGTGGTAGGTCCTGTACAAACTCATATGAGAAAGATGGCCTCTGCCCCAAAGACCTTACAATGTAAGTGTAAGAGAAGAGAAAACACCTGGAAACAAAAAAATAGATGGAGGGAGCACAAAAAATAGATGGAGGGAGATGAGATGATTAGGGTCACAGCACTCCAGCTGTCTAAGTGCTGTTTTTATAGGCATCATAGCAGAAGTGAGTTCTAAGGAGAGATTCAAAGGAAGCTGAGGTGGTGATTTTGCAGATTTTTAAAGGAAACTTTTCCTGTGCATGCGGGGTGGAATGGGAGAAAGAGCGAAGGGGGTTGATGGAAAATTTGACAAATGGGAAATCAAGACAAGTATCTTTGGCAGAGCAGAGGTTGGAATCTATATCTCAATAGTACACAAGAGATAAAAGGTTGGGTGGGGTAGCCATGAAAGGGCTAAAAGTGAAGACAAGTAATTTGCATTTGATGCAATGGAGAAGAGGGAACCTTTGGAGGAATGCTACAATTGGGGCTCCTCCCTCATGCCTAAGCCAGACTTGATCCAACCCAAAAGCAGAAGAAGCGGTGCTGCTCCAACGCACCAGGGAGGAACACAAGAAAATGCCCACATGAGGGGGAGATATGCACACAGCTAAGCTCTATTGGCCACTCAGAAGCTAAGAAGGCTGAGTGAGGCATAGTACTATGGCTAGTGGATACACAATTGCACAGTATCATGATGTCTGGAGTCACAGTCCTTAAACTGGTGATGTTTATTACAGAAAACAGCTATGACTAAATACACAAATGGACTTCCACACAGCTTGAGTTCCAGCTTCATCTTCCTTGTTTACCTGGGACTACTCCCCACAAAACTAGTGGTAGAAAAGTATGCTGGCAGTGAACATATGGATCCATTAGTCAAATCCACGTAGCAGAGTGGAGTGGAGTGCAGTGTCTAAAGGTTATTGTTGTCCAAGGTTTGTGATGTGTAAATTCCATCACCCAAAGCCATACTGAAGAATGTTACACAAAATCAGTTGATTCATGCTTTGTACATGAACCAAGGCTTTGAGCCATAGGCCAGAAATAGACCCAGAGAACCTGTTTCAAAACATGAATGGATCCTGAGTTCTTTTGGCTTGACTTGAGCAGATGTTGGCAGTCAAGTTGTTTGACACTGGCACCATTTCACTGCATATTTATTTTCAATCACATGGGAGGGAGAACAAACCCTTGAGGTCAATGTGTTCTTGATAAAGAATCTTTAAGAGCATCTAATTAAGGGAAGTATAAACAAACTCATGAAGAAAAGGTGAATGGGAGAATTGACCAAGAGGAAGACAGAGGAAATATACAAATCAAGAAAATGAAATAATGTGCTTCCTCCCTTCTATTCAGATTTCCAATTACCATTAGATTCTTGGGCCCTGATTCTGCAAATACCTAACTTTCCTCACATAAATAAAGGTATTGCCATGCATAAGTGTTTGCAGGACCAGTTCCTGAGATTATAATCTCTTTGGGTCAGGAAACTTCTCTGCTTCTGTGTTTGTACAGCACCTAACACAATGGGGCTACAATACCGATCAGGAGCTGTGATTGGTACCATAACATTACCAGGTTCTTAACACCTCTGTATCCAAAATTATGAATATCTGGCCATCATTTCAGGTTGATTAAGAATTTTTGTTCCTTGGCCTTGTGGTAATGCACATTGATAACACGGATTAAAGGATGTAATTGCTTGTAAGAAAGTTATTAAGATGCAATGTTTGATAAAAACCAAAACAACTGATGCTTGAGACATTCAAGCAAACATTGGCACAGTGTAATGTAGACGCCTTGGCACTTTGGAATGTTGCCTTCAAGGATTAGATATACGTGAAAAAAACAAACAAGCAAAAAATCTACAGCTACCAGTAATTAAATACAGAAAAGGTACGCCTTTATTTTCACACAATAGCTGTGTTTTTGTCATGGCTATGTATACCATGTAGTCATCACATTTTAAACGGGGCAATTCAGTTACTTCAAATTATAAACAATGCACCTCAACACCAAAAAAAAATAAAAATAAAATAAAAAAAGGTAAATATGTTCCCACTAATTGACTGCTGCTAACTATGACCAGTCATTGATTGTTTGTGGCTTTAACCATACTCCTGTCCTTCATTGTCTACTCCCTCCTTCTCCTGCAAACACATCCTGCTATCTTCAATTTTCTTTTACCTCCTGCCTCTTCTATTCTCGCCAGCTCTACTTTCTCATTTTTCCAACCCCTCAGGTCCCTAGCCCACATTCACCTCCTCCTCCTCCTTCCTGCATCCAGTGACACAACTTCAGGCTATTTTGGAGCACTCATTTCTTTGCTGTATTTTATTATATATTAAAATTTTGGTAAAATTGGTAGATCTCCTTTACACTGCAGATTACAGAATTTGCCAGAAGTTATCCTTCATCTGTATTTTTGCATATACAAACTCGATATGTGATGGCTGTCATCTTGGTCAATGCACTGGATATTGACCCAAGAACCTCCAGAGCTAAAACCACAAGCTGCTACAACTTTAATAAACTCTAAGGCCAGAAGGAATCATTGTGATCATCCAGTCTGACCTCTTGCATAACACAGGACATAGAACTGGCCCAAAATAATTCCTGCTTGAGCTAAAGAGACAACCAGTACTCTCTAGCTGGGGCAGTAAGACTTATTTCTGCTACAGATTGTGTACAGAAGGGAACAAGCAACACACACTCACCAGTGGGTTACATATACATCTTATCTACATTCCTTCACATTCATTTATGACTTCCCTGGGAACATATCTGACCACAAATCTACACTTAGGTACAGATTCTTAAAGGTACCACTCCTTGGCCTCCTTTTTTGGCAAGCAAGAACTACCCACATTTTTCACTTATTCATTTTGCACCTGCAATTAATTGTGGGCACAAATTAACAGCGTAGATGGCTCAGTATCCAAACACTGATGTAAATGATGTATTAAATAGACAGATGTGCACTCAGAAGACCTGAAATCTGGCTCTTATGGTGTGTGCTTCTGCTGCACCATAGCTACATCTACCTAACATTTCAGTCCCATTAGCTTTGAGAAGGAACAAGAAAGCACCAGGGAAAGAGGGAAATTAAGGGCTAAATGAATCATAAATAAATCCATTTGCATGCTGCTAATTGCTCTCTTTTTGAAAACCAAATTTAAATGATTAATTGTACGCAGCAATGATACAATAATTCTATTTTCCTTAAAAGAATAAGAGCAAGAAAAGTTGCTTGAGTGACTGACTTTTCCTTCTAACTACTGTTCTTTTAAAGCAATTCCACTCAACATTGCACAAGGTCAGCAAGTCAATGCAAGACCACCCTGCTTGGGGATTTGCTCTCAACACAGAGTTGTGTTGAATCCCTCAGCTGAGAAATGTCATCCAGCACCTTTCATATTTATGGTGACTCATAAACAGGAAACTCAGCCCTGTCCGCGACACTGTAGCTTTTTCATATCTTAGATCCTTTTATGAAAAAAAGAAAGAAAGAAAGAAAGAAAAAAGACACCTAAAAAACAACACAAAGAACTTAGCAGGACATTTAAAGCAGCTGCCTCCTACTTTCTATGCCAAAATAAATATTGCCAAATTAGTAAGGCATACTGAACAAATTAAGCGCTAAATGCAAATTTATCGACTGAAATACAATGGTAGAGTAGCCAGGGAGCTAGCAATGGTATAGTTCATCTTTGTAAGTAGGTGTTTTTGTTGGCCAGTTGCTAGAGAGTGACATGGGAACAGTAATATAAAAAGAGAGCATTTCTGTTACACCCAAGATGAACAGTTTGTTTTAGAAAGTTCAAGTAAACATTTTCTAACATATATTCATTGGATTCAGGGTCTCTTTTGCTACCAAAAGGGAGATAAAAACTGGCAAAAAATAATCTCTCTCTAAAAACCCCCCACAACATTTAAAAATGTTAAAGTCAGTACCATAAATCATCCGATGGAACTTTGCTACACTTCCTCATCTCCGAGTAATGAAAAGCCTTAGTGCCATTTACCCACCTACCTTCAGGGAGGCACAGGCCCCTTTTAATATCCAAATGTGAGTGACTGAAACTTTAATAGCTAGAAAGGCTGTCAACTGAACTGTTCTGGTGAGATTTTTAAAGTTTGCTAATATCCAGGATAGAATAATGATGGGCCTTACCCTCAAAGTCTGGATCTGGTGCCTGAGAGTTTGTATATCGGTTTTGGATTCAAGCTGGTTAGCAATTTTCTCTCAGAATGCTTTTTCTGTGGAAACTGCAGTTTCTTCAAAGTAGATATTTTCTGCAGGAAAATGTCAATTTTGCTGATTTTTTTTTATTTTTTATTTTTCTACTGGGAAAATTGAAATTAAATACTTCGTTTCGGGTCAGTTCAACCAGTATTGAAATATTTCAGTTTGTTGAACCAATGCAATACATTTCATTTCAAGTCAGCTTAGACTTACCTTCTGATTTGGCTGGCTGATGCATCACGTGATATGTAGTCTGAGAGTCCAGCCCTGAGGGGAGAATGGGAGAGTCAGCTACCCGAACACCAACTCCCATGAACCAATGTGGTACCATAGGCCCAGTTAATGTTGAACTGATGTGAAAGAGAATATTTAATGTCAATAAAACATATGAAATCAAAATGTTTAGATTCAGGAATGTCAAAACAATAAAATTGACAAAATTCACCATTTCCAAATTGAACTTTTTGGGGATCTTTTCAAACTGTGAAAAATTTCACTATTTCAACTTTTCATCCTGATTTGGGATAAAAAAAGAAACTCAAAACTTCCTGTTGTCTGAATGTTCCTATTTTTGCTCAGATCTAGCTTTCATTTGGCCCACTACAAATAAGGCCAGCTGCAATTTTCATAACTGGAATTGAAATTCTCCCCAGTTTTGGGGAGAGTCAGATGCATTGTTTTCTTTGGACCTATCTCTAGAGCAGACTCTGTGGAAACTATGCATTTTTTTTTAAAAAGAGGCCTATTAAATGTCCTCTTTCAAACATTTGCTCAATATTCTAACAGTACCGATGTCTACTCCCCAAATCTGTTTCTTATTCACATCCTTGTGCAGCTACAGCACAACATTGCTACCATACACTTTGTTATCGACTAGCAAATTAAAAGTAGTCCCCAATATCCTTGCCAGGAGCAGTTACTTAGGAACAGGCTATCCCAGATCAAGTGGAACCTGGACCTGATATGCTAAGGGCTTGTCTACATTGCCTCACAATTCAGTCTCTGGGTGGGTGTGAATATCAATGCTCAAAGTGCTACCTAATTCCTCTAATCAGGGATTATATTAATGCAAACTAGCAACCTTTTAGTTTGTGCCTGCAGCCAGGGACGGCTCAGGGCCCCAGCACGCCAAGCGCGTGCTTGGGGCGGCAAGCCGCGGGAGGCGCTCTGCCAGCGCTGCGAGGGCGGCAGGCACGCTGCCTCTGGCGGCTTGCCTGCGGAGGGTCCGCTGGTCCCGTGGCTTCGGAGGGCCTCCCGCAGGCAAACCACCGGAGGCAGCCTGCCTGCTGTGCTTGGGGCGGCAAAATCCCTAGAGCCGGCCCTGCCTGCAGCATCCACATGGGGGAGTTACAGAGCAGCACTTTGGTGTGCACTGCTGTTTACTCCCCCTAAGTCCAAACTGTGGGGCAGTGTAGAGATACCCACGATTCAGAATTCAGATTCATTGCACGTGTCTTCTCTGGTTGGACATCTACAAAGAACTAACTAAAATGCCTATCCCAACAAGCTCTGGGTTTTGTCTTTAATCCAAGAAGGCTGCTAAGGGAGTGACTTCTACTCTGGTTTATTCTAAAATCATCATCAGAAACAGTGTTGTGCAAAATATTCACAACAAAAAATTTAAAAAAAAATCAAATCCGGAACTTTTCCAAACTTCAGTCTGAATTTGTCTAATAATATCATGATAAATTCTCTGCTATAGGAGCATTTCTGAACAACAACAACAACAAAACAGTTTTTAAACTCCGATATTTTTTGGAAAAGATTTTCACTTAGAAAGTTTTCAGAGTAGCAGCCGTGTTAGTCTGTATCCACAAAAAGAACAGGAGTACTTGTGGCACCTTAGAGACTAACAAATTTATTTGAGCATAAGCTTTCATGGGCTACAGCCCACTTCATTGGATGCATGCAGTGGAAAATACAGTAGAAAGATATATATACACGCAGAGATCATTGAAACAATGGGTGTTACCATACACACTCTAATGAGAGTGATCAGTTAGGGTGAGCTATTATCAGCAGGAGAGAAAAAGAACTGTTTGTAGTGGTAATGAAAATGGCCCATTTCCAGCAATTGACAAGAAGATGTGACGAACTGTGTGTATGGAGTGGGGGAGGAAATAAGCATGGGGAAATAGTTTTACTTTATGCAATGGAACATATTTTCTCTCGTTTAAATGTTAAACTATCTGCTTCCAAAAATCTACATTTCTGTTCTGTGAAATGGCCTAAATGTTCTTTTCATTTATCATGAAGCACCAGTCAGGATGATAGAGGGAATCCTTCCATGCACTGAGAGCGTATGTGGATCTCAACTTGAGGTTGCAAAGACAATTTGGAGAAAATAAGAACTAACCCGGAATTTTGCTCATCCTTGAAAATGAGAAAAAAGTGATTCCCTGTTTTCTAAGTTTGGCTTGATGTGGTAAATCAGCATCATCACAACTTTACCTTCACGTATCTCTGTTTATGTGGATACAGAACACTCCCAGGCCAGTTATGCTCCTGCTTAATAGAGATGCCTTATTTTGCGTATCCCAGGAGACTTTATCTTCCTTCTTGTTAAACTGAAGAAAATGGATCCAGCTTTCTTTGAAATAACATGAAATATATGAGAGCAGGGCTGTGTAAGTCATAAGTTGAAAATCCTTCAATGATTGTCTCAAATCCCCACAGTATTCCTGAAGGCCATTGACCATTGCCAGACAGCTCCACAACACAGAAGGTTGTGTGGGATAAGTTATTCCTCTAAGGTCACAAATAATTTGGGCTCCTGTAAGTGATATTAGATAAGCTTTTGTCAGAGGTTAGAAACTGATGAGTGGTGCATTGTGCCCATATACTTTCCATCTGTGTCCAATTAATTCTCTCTTTTTGAATTCTAATGTCTGAAATGTGACCAGAAGATCTGTATGAAAATCTGAATCCTTATGTTCATTATCATCAACATACATGTTCTGCAAAGGATCAGACTCCCTTACACACACTTACCAATATGTAACGAACATCATCTTTACGGATCAGCACTGAATTTGGCCCACTTCTCTTCAACACATGCAGGTTACCCCCATTAACACTAACGGCATATGCCCATTCATGTCATCATACAGCCTTGATGTCATCTTCCTGAAATTATGAGCTACTCCCCAGGACTCATCCGTGGATGTGGAAGGACACAAAGGCAGAGGCAGTTAGGCATATCCCATTATATAAATAGCTCTAACAGAACGATAGCATAAGTTCTGCTATTGGCACAGCAAAGCCAATTATATTTTATCAGTCTCTTGCCACTGTATCTTATCCATTTTTGAAAACTGAAATCACGGAACTGCTCTATATAAAGACATAATTTCAGACTTTAAAAAAATAATATTTTCAAAGAACCCCTTCCCATCAGCAACCCCATATGGTTCTATTTTGTTTAATTATTGCTCTTGGTGAGAATACTGGAGATATTTTCTGCAATGTCACAGCTGTATTGCCAGCTGCATTGCTGACAAAAGAAGTCGTTCCAATGTGACAATTTTTTCTTTTTCTTTTTGTCTATGATTTATAGATGAGGATTGTCCTGTGCTCATTGGTTTGTTTAAGCTACGAGAGTATAATGTCAGTCCTACCCAGCAGATTCACTTATTTAATGGAAATATATTCAAACAGCAAACTTTTCCTAAGGACTAAAGTCATATGGGCAAATTATGCCCTAACTTACACACATGCAACCTCACTGAAGACAGTCAGGGATCACTGAGGACAGAATTTGGCTCAGAGTCTGTTTTTGAAAAGTATGTTACTGCTCTACTTTTTTCTCTCTCTCCTTCTCTCCCCCTTTCCCTCCCACTCCCCATATTATTCTCTGAGCCAACTTCCTAACAATGTGTAATTGTGCTAGGTACAATTTGAAGAATACAATATATTCTTTAAAATGCTTGAGGATTAGTGTCTTCAGCTAGTTGTACAATCTTACTATTGTCTCCAAAGCTCACAGTCTTGTTGTTTTATCTTGGGGGAAGTTTATTCCTAGATAGTGATCTTCATAACATGAAGTCGAGAGCAGAGACATTGACAATCAGTGGATATAGTTTATTGCTTCTTTATAAAAGCACTGTTTAACAGCAAGAGTGAATATTTGCGTCAGCAAAGATTTGCGCTTGCCCTTTTCAGCTAATCTGTCAGTTTTTGCTTATTTATAGGCTAAAGAAGCTTCTTTCTAACTTTTAGACATAGCCAATATATTGGAAGATGTTGTAGATTTCCACATGCTTTTTGGAGAGGGCTTCGTTTAAACTTTAACTTTTACAATCATGGTACCAACAGAAAACGGGGTTTATATGCTATATCGTGATTTATACGCTAGCTAGAAGTTGCACAGATCATAGAAGATAACTGGCACCAGGAAATTCAAGACACATTCAGAAATGTGTCCTTGATACTTTAAGAACCCTTCTTCTAGTGCTCTCTTGGGAGCCCAAGTACCTTTTGTGCCTTTAAAAATCTTCCCCATAGAGAATATGATCAAAACAGCCAGCATTCCTTTCTAGACATCACCCCCCCCCGCCAGATTAATTTACTCTTCTGTTCAGAGCAGAGTCTTATTGATTCATCCAGTTTACATTACCCAACTTAATTAAATAAGATTGCCAAAGTGGCTGCAGCATTCCCTACCACTTGCCCATACCTATACTATAGGAAATATTTTGAATTCTGCAAAATCTTACATTATCTAAAGTACTGATTTAGTTATCTAAGGTAAGTGGCGAGTTTTTAAGAGCCACAACTGCCTGGGCTTCCAAAAATGCAGTTCAAAACCAGCAGCAGAATTCCTGGCATGTTATTGTTCATTTACTTATAATGGCCAACATTATGCTGACACAGATTGAGCCTGGTGGGAGAAAACAAGAAAATATTGGTGGGGACTTTTGTTTGTCACTTTATAATAATGAATAAAATAACAAACAACAACAACAATAATAATTCTTTGCACTAAAGCATCTGGCATCTGAAGATCTCAAAGTTCTTTACAAACTTCAAGCCTGACAAGACCCTTCTGGGGTAAATAAGTATTATTGTACTCAATGTACAGATGAGTAAATTGCAGCAGAGATGTCATATTATCAGGTGAGTAGTAGCTGGAAATTTTAGTGACAACCTGTCAGTTAGAGACAACAGAGCTGCAGATCATCAAGTGTTCATGGCCTGATTTTCAGCTGCTCTGAAGTTCGTTGACTGACAGGAGTTGAGGGTGCTAAGTGTAATGATCCACCACCACAGGATGTAATCAGGGTTTGAACTCAGGCCTTTCAGGACCAAAGCACAGACCCCCATGAGTACTTGAGCCAAGAGAAGAACTATTTTAGCTGCCAATAATAGTAAGCTGTTATTCTCCCTGGAGATTAATCACTAGAGTGAGATGCAACACACACTTTATATGAAACCCTCAAAATATCAGGATAGTAGTGTCTTCATGTTCTGAGAGCTACATCTTCTCAAGCGATGCTGCTTTCTCTTTTTCCTAAGATACCTCCTAATGAATACCCATTTCTTTAAATACAATAGTTATATTAATCAATAAACTTTCACGTTTGCCTTCTTGCACCTAGACTGTTGCATATAATATAACAGAGTTTATTATGGAAGGTTGAGTCTATCTTTTCAAAATTCAGAAATCAAGTAATTAGCATATCTCCTCCGCTTTGCCTTCACCCAGAAGAAGGTGGACAGGAAAGCAAGAAGTAGTAGTAACTATGAGATCACATTGAATCACAGCTGGCCTAGAATGCAAAGTCTGAAATAAAGTTGGCAGTGAAAGAAGTGAAGTAACATGTTCCTGTCTAAATAGCTGTGCATAAGAGTATATATAATACACCAAATTCTGCACCTATTCAATGATTCAGTGGAATTATTCCAGATATACCACACTGTAGTGGAGATGAGACTCTGACCCCTGGTGGGTGTGCAGACTATGAACAATGTCTCATTTTTTCCCCTAGGAAAGTCTCAGGGCAGTGCAAAGCTGCTTTTTGGAAAATTTGCTAGATGGACAGTCAAGACTGGCCTCATGAGTAGAGCAGAGGTGGGAATGGACATTTTTAGCTTAAAGAGATAATTACAGAGAGAATAACCTACGGAGGGCTTTAAATGTGAAGACAAGTAGTATGGGTTTTGTGGCAGAGAAAGGGGAGCCTGTGGAAGAATGGAAAGAAAGGAGTGCCATGGCTGAAGTGAGAGGCCAGGAAAATGCCCTTTGCAAGTGTTTTTAATGGACCTAAGGGTATGTCTGTGCTGGAAATGAAATGGGTGATTTCCAGCTTAAGTAGGTTTACGATAATTGGACCTACAAATCAACCCTGATTGTGAGCTCAGTTGTGAAAAGTGAGTGAAAATTCATTAAGTGTCACAATAACCTATAACAACAAATGTTGATGGGGAAAAGGTACAAGGGAGGCTGGCCCATGTCAGCTGGCTCAGGCTTAAGCTATAGGGCTGTTTAACTGTGGCATAGATATTTGGGCACGGGCTGGAGCCTGGGCTCTGGGACTCTCCCCCATTGCAGGGTCCCAGAGTCTGGGCTCCAGCCCAGACCCAGCCATCTACACCACAATTAAACAGCCCCATAGCCCAAGCCTGCTGATATGGGTGAGATGCGGGTGTTTAATTGCAGTGTAAACATACCCAGAAAGATTGTAACCCAGGTTATAAACCTGAGTGAGCAGGAGGATAGTGGTATTGTCTGCTGTGACTGAAAAAAAAAAGGAGAGAATTGGGGAAGGCTTGTGGGGAAAGTCTAAGAGTTCTGTTCTGGACACACGTACTTATGCTGACACTGAACATTCATGAGCAGGTGACAGAAACACAGACAGAAATTTTGTTTGGACAGTAGGAAACAGGTCTGGGGCAAAGAAGCAAATACATGAGCCATCAACACAAAGATAATTGAAATTGTGTTTATGAATGAGATACTGCACCCTCAAGTCACACAAACATCTCCCAGTCTCAGTTGTGCATAGCTGAAGGACATTATATGACCTTCAGAAAATACATTTTTTGCTCCGAGGCTGAATGCAGTTGGAGTAGCTTTCCTGATTGTCTTTGTACCATATTGAGAAACCTGTTCAGTCAAGTATACATTTGAACCCAATATCTGGTAAGTGGAGAAAAATATCCAGTGTTTATTGTTTTAAGAATTTACTGATGCCTTCTGCAAACATCCTCCTGTAGCTGCTATCAAAGTATATGCCCTGTAACTCCATGAATTACAATGTTTCCCTGTACTGGAAATGTTTTTGTTCACAGTTATCCCTGAGGCAACTGTACCACATTCCAGTGCCTTGGTCAGCCAAAGGAATGAAAACTATTTTCATTTCATATGAAGCTTTAAGAAATTATTAGTAGTTACCCATCACCTCTATTCATGCCACTCAGCGTTCTGGTGATATTTTATTTTTAACATTTAGCTGCTTTATCAGAATTGTCCATATTGGAAATCCAATATCTTTTCTCATTAAGAAGCTTTGGAAGAAAGCACAGTCTTAATTTATAGGCATGTCGATGCAGTGCTCTTCATTCAAAGTGTGTCCTTGTTTGCTGGCCTAGAGTAAATGTTAAAAAATGCTATACAATAACATCTGCTATTACACAATAGCTCTCTATGCGGCTTCCAGCAATGTTACAATAACCCAGCATTGCATAATTTCGCACATAAAACAATGAGAGCGTATGCTAGCCTGTAGAAGAGTGAATGGCCCCAAGTAATAAATACCTCCCAAAGATACTCAGCACAAAACTTCATTGTTTCTGTGAAGAAAAGTCTTGCCAGAGTAGTTGCATTGTGGTTCAATCCAATGAGTAATAAACATTTTTGATGATGAAAGAGTTAAATTGGCCCAAATCCCGCAGAAGCACTGACATACCATGCAGCTGAAAAAGAACTGGCATACCATGCAGCTGAAAAAATGCACACATGATTTAAATCGTGTTAGAGTGACAGATGTGGTCTAGTGGCCTGAGCATGAGGCTGAGAGCCATGAACCCAGCCCGAATAGTGACTTTCTCTGTGGCCTGGATGGCGAATGTTTCCCATCTGTAAAATAGAGATAACACTTTCCCACCACAGAGGGGTTGTTTTCATAGACTTTAGGCCAGAGGGTACCTATTAGATCTTCCTGGGTAACAGGTCACAGAATGTTGAGGATTAATTATAGAGCTGGTATATATTTTTCAAACATAACTTTTGTGGAAAATGCTGTTTTGCAGAAAGCAAAAGCTATTGCAAAGCCCTTTAGATTTCTCTAGCATTTCCTGATTTCAGTGACAATTCAAATAGAAAAAAAATGGTGTAATTTCAGGGGAGGGTATACAAAATGTTAAGTATCAGAGGGGTAGCCGTGTTCTTGCATCCGAAGAAGTGGGTATTCACCCACGAAAGCTCATGCTGTAAAACGTCTGTTAGTCTATAAGGTGCCACAGGATTCTTTGCTGCTTATACAAAATGTTGATACTTTTACCCCAGTACTTTTAGTTATTTGTGATTGTTGCAATTCAGTAACTAGTGATTGGCCTGTAACTTGCAAGCAGTGAGTGAGTTTTGTTACATGTTGATACTGTGATGTTACCTGATTGGGTAAATCCATATGTTCTTAGACAGCACGCAGTCAGCTTGGGTGACTTGCATATCAGAAGATGAGCTACTGCTCTGTTTGGTACAGGGTGTGGGACCAGGATACACTGTATGACTGACCATCCGCTTGTGGGGTTCCCAGTAGGTCTGCTGAGCTGTACCTTCTTCCTCCCAGTCTTTGAGAGGAGAAAGTGGATTTTGAGCTGATGTTTGCAATGGTCAGTGAAACATTTGAAACTCCTTGGATGAGCTCTTCATTACAGGGGAATTCTGGGCTGGTCTTACATTTTGTGGGTCTGTCCATCAGCTAGTTGGGTTCCTTGTAGAGCTGCCAGGCTACATCCCTCTCAACCCCAAATCTGTTTAAGTTTGGGGGTTTCTTTTTCTTATTTGATGTGCACAGATGCACCTGGATGTGAGGAAAAATCCACCCTGCCTACAGATTCACTAAAATAACTCCCTCAAAATGGTCTCCTGACAGTTCCTCTAATGAGTGTTAGGGACTAGCATGTGGCAGTTGTGCTTAGTGGTCAGAGCAGGAGTGACTAGCCAGGACTAGGAACCCCAAGTCAGAATTGGAGTGAGGTCAGATGCCAGAGCAAAGAGTCAGAGCTGAAGTCAGGAATCTGAGCCAAGAGTCAGACATAGGTTACCTGAAGTTAGGCAAGGCAGGAGATGCGCTGGGAACAAACAAGTGCAGGCACTATCACAGTCATGGGCAAATGCTTTATGCAGCTTATAGCCGCTGTTGAGCTTAAAAGCAGGTCTGCTGACCCCCTCAGCCAATCAGGCATTTGACCAATCAGGCGGCTCAATTGTGGCCCAGCTGCGCTCGTTAGGCTGCCTAGGGTTAAGCTAGCAAGTAAGCAGGGTAGCAGCATGTCCCTTCTCCTGACACTGGGTCAATATTTTCAGTTGGCTAGTTTTGAAATTTTGACACATTGTTCACTTGGGGTTTTTTTTTCTTTTGACCATTTTTTCATTCATAATTGTTGGAATTTTTCATTTGGCAAGAACTTGCAATATCAACATTTCATTGTCTTTTGGAACAAAAAGAATTTTGAACATTTCCACAGAATTGATATTGCATTTTCTGACTCGCTCTAATTCATTAGTTTGGGTCAGATGGTGGCAGGGCCTTGTGAAGGGTGTGTGGGGGCATGTATCTGTTCCCCCTAGAATGGACCATGCGAGAGCCTCTCACAATTGTAGTCCCTCCAATTAGCAAAGCATAATGACTTCTCCCTTGGAGCACGTTGCCCCCAAGTGGAGGAGGTGAGGCCATGGCTCCATCCCCACCTGTGCAGCAGCTTTTATGCAGGGGAGCTGAGCTAGGAGGATGTGGCATCTGAAGGCTGGTGCAACCTGTTTAGTACTTGATAGCAAAAGCCAGTCTGGGGCAAACTGTGTTGCACTGAGGACAGAGCCTAAGCATAGTTCACTGAAATACTGTAGGGAGTTTATTAGCTCTGTTTATTATTTGTTTAGTAACCAAAATGTGCTGGGTGCAGAACAATACAAAGAAATAAAATTAGCTCCTGCCCCAAAGATCTTCTAGTCTAAAGAGGTTCCTATCATCCCAGTGAAGGCGAGTAGTTCAAAATCAGATCCAGATTTCTCATAATGCAGAGTGGAAACAGAGGAGGAGGATGTGGATTCATTTTTAGTTTTAACATTATTTGCAAGTTACTGTAAGTTGGCAGGTTACTGTTGTACCCTCAGACAATAAAAACAAAAGCCTGTGGCTATGTTCTACATTGGCTTGTACTTGGCACAATTCCACTGATTTTTTATAGGGTTGCATGGAGCAGAAATAGGAGCAGAACTGCTCTGATAATGTAGTAGGGAAGGATAGTCTTATAGGACAGCCTTTGTGTGTGTGTGTGTGCACACTCACATTATATGAGAAAAGCAAAAGTATTATTGGTGTCTTCCCACCTCTAGGTTTTAGCACTGACCGCCCCCTGCAAATCATTGTAAGCCAAGCCCAGTAATTCTGCTCTCAAGGGTGGTAATGAAAAGCAGGAAATAGGGAGATATTTTTGGTCTGCATGGCCCCAGAAGAATACTATGTAACATTGCTAAACTCCAAAGGGAGTAATGTCAGTGGTTAGAAAAAGGCATCCTGGGCCAACTTTCAGAGGATGGGTGTCTTAGCCAAAGAAAGGGTAACATTCCAATGCAAAACAAGCTGGCACGAAGAGCTTGGAAAAGCTAGACCCTTTAGAACATTCTTGTTACAGTTATTTACCTTTTGCAATATTAATGCACTTCTTACTGTACTCTAGCAACACCCCGGGAAGAGATTTTTCTGCCCTCACACACAACATGTGTCCAATCCTAGCTACCATCCTCTCCCCGTGTGGCACACACCCACCTGCTGCGGTCGTGGAAAGCAATGGAATCAGTATGTGATGGGTTTTTTGAGAGGAGGGGATGTTTGTGTTCTTAGTCAAAATAATATTGTATTTCAGCCTCCATTTTGAGTGTCACCTTGATTATGTGCTTTACTGTACACTGTCCCTGTCATGTTAGATTGCATCATCTCTGGTGCTTTGGTGTCTGACCTTGAATGAAAGAGCCATCACCAACTGAATAGTTTCACTCTGACGGAACAATGCGGGAGCCTCTTAATGATTCTCTGACCAACGGGGCTCCCATGGCATTGCAGAATTAAAAGACTCCAGTGGAAGGACAGAAAGAAAAAAAAGAACATAAATTTAAAAAGGAGTCACAGACTGATCTTAAAAGAGGCATGCTTGATAAGTGAGGGAGAGACCATCGTGACCTTGGTC
This sequence comes from Mauremys mutica, assembly GCF_020497125.1. NCBI lineage: Eukaryota > Metazoa > Chordata > Testudines > Geoemydidae > Mauremys > Mauremys mutica. The sequence goes on from NC_059074.1 coordinate 24,757,467, forward strand.
AAACCCAGTGTGCTTTGAAGCATGCAGAATCCAAAAGTTGAGTCCCATACGGCAGTCTGATGATTGGCCATAAGGAGGAACTCAGCCGCACTGTAACACAGTGCTGCACCAATGCGCAGTTTGGGGAGAAGATTTTTTTTGTGGGGGAGCTACCTGTGTGGTCCATATGGTAAAGATTGGGGGTGAGACATGAGAAGAGGCTGGACACTGAGCATAGTTCTTCATGGTGGTGGCACTGGCTGGCTGGGGTGCAGTAGTGGCCACAAAGCCACCTTCAATCTAGCAATCCTCATACTTCCCAACAGCCCCTGTTGTTTACTCCCAGCTTCTGGCAGTCAGAAGCTTAAAACACCAGAGCATGGGGATTGCATCCTTGATCATCATAGCTAATAGCCTATCCTCCATGACCAGGCAATGAGTTCCACATGTTGACTGTGCATTGTGTGAAATAGTACTTCCTTTTGTTTATTTTAAACCTGCCTGTTAATGTAATTGGGTAACCCCCCAGCTCTTGTATTAAGTGCCACTGCACACTGAGTGGCTGTTTTCAGAGACCTATCCACAATGACTCCAAGATTTCTTTGTTGAGTGGTAACAGCTAATTTAGACCCCATCATTTTGTATGTATAGTTCAGATTATGTTTTCCAGTGCGCATTACTTTGCCTTTATCAACATTGAATTTAATCTGCCATTTTGGTGCCCAGTCACCAAGGTGTGTGAGAATGCTTTGTAAATCTTTGTAGTCTGCTTTGGACTTAACTATCTTAAGTAATTTTGTATCATCTGCAAACTTGCCACTTCACTGTCTATTCCTTTTCCAGATCATTTATAAAGATTTTGAATAGGACTGGGCCCAGTACAGATCCCTGGGAGACACTGCTATTTACCTCTCTCCACTATGAAAACTGACCATTTATTCCTACTCTTTTTTCCCCATCTTTTAACCAGTTTCTAATCCATGAGAGGATTTTCCCTTTTAATCCATGACCACTTACTTTGTTTAACAGCTTTGGTGAGGCACCTTGTCAAAGGCTTTCTGTGAGCCCAAAAACTCTTTATCCACTGCATCACCCTTGTCCATGTTTGTTGACCCCTGTTCAAAATATTTTAATAGATTAGTGAGGTATGATTTCCCTTTACAAAATCAATGTTGATTCTTCCCCATCCGTGTTCATCTATGTGTCTGATAATTTGTTTCTTTACTATACTTTTAACTAGTTTGTCTGGTACTGAATTTAATCTTACCAGACTATAATCGTCAGAGTCACCTCTGAAGCCTTTTTTAAATATCAGTGTCTCATTAGCTACCCTCCAGTCATCTGGTGCAGAGGCTGATTTAAGCAATAGGTTACATATGACAGCTAGTAGTTCTGCAGTTTCATATTTCAGTTACTTCAGAACTCCTGGGTGAATACCATCTTGGGTGAATACCTGGCGACTTATTACTGTTTAATTTATCAATTTGTTCCAAACCCCTGCTAGTGACACCTCCGTCTGGGACAGTTCCTCAGATTTGTCACCTAAAAAGAATGGCTTGGGTATAAGGATGTTTCTCATATGCTCTGCAGTAAAGAGCAATGCAAAGAATTCATGTAGCTTCTCTGAACTGCCTTTTCTTCAGTGAGTGGTCTCTTAGCACCTGAATTGCCTGTTGGCCTCACTGACTGGTTGGCAGACTTCCTTCTTCTGATGTACTTATAATTTTTCTTTTTTTTTGCTGTTAGATTCTGTCCTTTGCTATTTGCTCTTCAAATCATTTTGTGGCCTAATTATACTTTTTACACTTGACTTGCTCCTTCTATTTTCCTCACTAGGATTTGACTTCCAATTTTTAAAGCATGCCTTTTGCTTCTAACTGCCTGTTTTACTCTGCTCTTTAGCCATGGTGCAGACATGTCAAACCCACGAAAAAAATGCAGAAATTGGGCTTAATTGGCTTGTGAGTTGCTTGTTGGCTAGTTTTTGGCTTGTGGCTTGTTTGCCTTGTAGCTTGTTGTTTGTTGTAGCTTGTTGCTTGGTTGTTTTTTGTATCAGCTCCTGGCAAGCGGGGGGCAAGCAGGGGCAAATGGGGGAAGAGAGTCGGGGTGCACAGCAGGTCCACCACAGTCCCAGACTGCACGCCAGGGGGATCTAGTCACATAGAGTGTTGGGGTTCTTAGGGATTGGCTTGTTTTGGCCTTGTTTTGAAATGGGATTAGCTTGATTTTTGGCTTATTGTGAAAGTCGGGGTGCTTATTTTCCGCATGAAACTTGGCAACTGTGCCATGGTGGCATTTTTTGGTCCTCTTATTATTGTTCTTTGTTTGGGTTATACATTTCATTTAAGCCTCTATAAGAGTGGGAAATTCACATGCATTTGCAAAATTCAGATGTATATTGATAGAGTGATTTTCAGCCTCCCAGATGTGAGAGAGATTTTGTTCTGGGGTTTGGGCTTAGGCTTATTATTCATTTCAATATAAGATTGATTGTGGGATTTTTTTTATTTTTTAAAAATAAATTGATATGGCAAAGCTGGAGAAATAAATACAATGCTTAGTGTAAAATAAAATTCAGAACTCAAATAAATCTGAGCTTTATTTAAAAAATACTCTTTTCACAGAAGGACCTCACAGAAATGAGTTTTACTCTACATAATATTGCTGGAAATTGTTTTCTTTGCAGCAGAACTGATGACCTCACTGTAGATGGCAGAATCCTGAATAAGACACTTTAATAAATAACCTTAAATTTGGTTATTAAAGGAGGGAAAAAGGCCAGTAACTTAGTATTCATATTACATCATGTAGCCTTTTGTCCCTTAATCTTCAGCCTTATCCAATCTTGAAAGATTTATAGTTTGCTAATGTTATGAAGTAAAAGGACAGTTTCCTACCCAACAAGGTAAGTCAAATCCACTCGAATCAGTGGATCAACACATCACTGAATGACTTATAACTTTATTGCCACCAGAACATTCCTGTTCAAAAACATGACAGTGAGAATGCCAAAACAGACAGCAGGATTTCTGCTGGTTGCCGCAGGCTTGAATGAATGCAAGCCCTTTGGCCAAAGACTGCATTGGCTCTCTCCTGGTTAAGAAGAAGTCTGTTCTCATAACTGGTGATACGGAAGTATATATCCTTCAAGAGTTTGTCAGAACTCCTGAATATTTGCATTTTGATAGAGATGAGACCAAACCAAATTCCTGCATGAACCCCGCCAAAATATATGGGGGTGGGGCAGTGTCCATCTGGATCTGACTTGGAATCTGGACCCAGCTCCGCTCAAATCAATGAAAGTTTTCCAATTGGCTCTGAAGGGAACAAAATCAAGTCAGTGGTGGTTAATCCCTCTATTCCTTACACTGGGCCAAACCAAACCCCCAGATCTTAACACCTGAAACACATGCAGAGAACTGGGATAGAGGAGCATCAAGAGATTGTTTTGTACCACCTCTGGGCTTTTGTGCTTCCAATTTGGTCCCTAGCACTATTTACAACAGCCTAAGGAATGTTGTAATTTATGGGCAGCAGCAATCGGCCCCAAGGGGTCATGGTGGCAGCTGGGAATCACAGGAGGACAGCCGTATTTTGGTCACACCCTCTTCCCAACCTCTGCTGGCTTTACACCAGTTGAGGAGTCCCCAATGCCAGGTGAATCCTCAATTGACTGTTCAAGGGACTGAAGCAGATCCAAGGATCTGACCCTCTACTGTTATCCTTAATTCGTTTATTCATTTCACAAATAGGCCATACTGATTCTCATGTCCAGTGAAATCTTCAAGGAAGTGATTGTAACTATTGTTCTGACAAAGAGGACAGACAGACTGGAAGAAACAACATCATTTGCAGGTACTGGTAAACTTACCTTTACTTTTGGTTGATGTTTAAATGCCCATTAAAACTGGTTGGCCAAATTTCCAGGTAGTGCGACGGTTCTCAAACGTCACTGCACCTCCTGGGTTCATGTAGCAATTTTCATTGTCAAGAGGGGGTCACGGTGCAATGAAGCTAGTGTAAATTGGCATCGCTGTATTGAAGTCAGCGGAGTTACAAAGTTTTGCAAAGGTGAGTCTCTGATCTAATATTTATGTTGTCTTTGCTTTATATAAATTAAGTACATGTTTGTCATATAAAAAAAGGAAATGGTAAACAAGTATACAAATCTTGGGCCAAAGCCTTAGCTGCTGTAAAGTGACATAGCACCATTTACTTCACTGGAACTATGCTGATTTATGTCAGCGGAGGATCTGGCCCCTTACATACAACTTTCTTAATCTAGAAAAGTGCTTCCTGGCAACTGGAGGGATTAAGTCTGGAGCCACACATTTCAGGCTATAGGATTACCTATATGGCATATCTACAAAAGTAAATTATCAAAAAATAATCCCAGTCTTTTTCTTAAATCCAGACATGATAATTCCAAAAGTCAACTATATGTTACATGAAATCAACAAATCCTTTTGTTCTAAATCCATTGCCCATTTGTCTCATTGTTCTTGTATATGTGATTGGCAAAAAGGGAAGGGCTGATTCATTCTCACTATGCCCTTCACCGTATCAATCACCGTAGTTAAATTCTTTGTAAGTCTTTTCACTTGAAAGCTATATTACTCCAGCCTTTGCAATCTGTTTTATGTGAGCCCTGCCTTACCACTTCACCATGTTCATGTACTGGTACTTAGTGTCCAATAGGTGAGTTTGCCTACTGAAACGCACGGCTTTTCTGCCAACTGTCCGCGGGAAGGATCAGGTGAATGAAAGGCACTCTCCAGTCTTAATCTGTTATGAGCTGCCAAACACCCTCTTGTTCAAGCCACTTTGATCTTTGGGGCTGGGAGGGCAGTCATGCTTTATTATATGGTCAGTATTTAAAAAAAAATTACACAGCTGCTGGCATTTATAGCCAAAGCTCTTTATATATGGTACATAGGCCTCCTTGTAGTATGCCAGGGCAGAAGATTATGTGCATCCAGCGTGTATGTGCAACTAACATCTTGTAGCAGAAAGAGCACATGGGAAATGGCATCATTAGTTAATTTTCAGAACATCACCCGCTTGCTTTATTTTTTTGGCCTATCCCTAGCTGCCTCCCCTTTTCCCTATTTTTCAATTCCTGACCCTACATTTAGCCTCCGTTCCCATACCCGGCTACTTTATGCTGCCTGGTGCTCCTGGCACTTGTTAGCAGCAACTTGAATAGGACCTCTCTGAAATTCTCACCCTAGCAAAGCCTTGCCAATGCTGGAAAGTAACCAGTGGCATGGCCAATTTATTCAAACAGTTTAGTTTTTATTACTTCTCTGTCATTGCCCTGATGTTTCAAAATCTATAAAAATAATGTTATAAAGGGTTGCAAATCTGAAAGGCAAGATGCATTATGATTAATTCTCTAGTCCTCTTCAATATCCTACACTCCCTTTCCACATTGTCTGACAAATGCAGCCGTGATTGTGTACTGTCAAAGTACATGTCTAACCACCAGTTGAAGTCTCGCCCAATGGCTGAAAGTTGTTACTACCCGATGCTTTTCATTGAATTATTTGAAATGAATTGACAATCTCAGTTTCATTCCTCATGGACAGATGACTGCATCCCGAAAAGAACCACCACTGTTGTTACCTGTCTTGGCAGTCACAGCAGGGATATTGAACACTATAAGATCATTGAAGCTTCTTAAAGGGTATTCAGAGAGTGCATTTTCATTATTCAGTGAAGACCAGTGAAATCTGATTGATTAGATATAGCAAACTGGATTAAGGTCACCTCAGTTCTAAATGAGAGTATCCACACAGGGGTTTAATGCAGTTTAACTAATTTACTTTAATTTTCCTGAGTATCTCAATGTAGACAAGCCCCTCAGTAATATATTGTAGCAGTGAGTTCCATAGGCTATTTGTATTGTGTATTTTTAAAAGTTCCCTTTTATCAGTTTTAAGTTTGTTGTGGACAGTTAATATCACCACAACTAACTAGTGTCAGTTAGCCATTAAAGCAACAACTAATTTTAAAAGGCTATTTCCTACTGTAACCTTTCTTCCTTTTTTTTTAATTTATGGTGAATTGCAACAATTAGTCCCAAGCCTCCTTCTTTTAAGGTTATTAATTTCCCCTCTGAAGGCCTGTAACTCTAATTTGACTGAAGGAATGGGACATTAACAAATTTTAGTTCTTATGATCTCAGTCATCAAGGGCCCTGCGGGCCCTAAACTCCCATGAACATCAGTAGATAAAATAGACTGAGCCATGCTTTTATATTATCTATTATTAATTATTATTGTTATTATAATACTTGCCTTTGTCATCTCCCATCTGCAATGTACTTGGGAATGAAGCCATCGGCCCTTTGGAAACTCTAACTAAATGATAGTGCAGAACATATCTCAGCAACAAAACCGCATCAGATCAGTTCTTGGCTGTCTACATTGGCTTCCTACTGAATATCAAGTCAAATTGAATGCTCTGTCCTTATCTTCAAGGGTCTCAATGGCCTAAGCCCAGGGTATCTAAAAGATCACCTAAAGCTCTGGCATGAGGATCATGGCCGACAACTCCGCTCCTCAGGCACAACGGAATGTTCTATCACATGGATAAAGCTTGTCTATGCAGGAGACAGAGCTTTCTCAGGGATCAGTGCAAGACTGTGGAACAAATTCCCACAGAAACTAAGAGCCAGCTATGACACTAAGCACCCCTGTATTCATGGCAAACTATTGCCATGATCTTTGTAAAAAAATATGCCTTGTGAGGTATCATTTGAAAACTAATAACTCATTGATCATTAATAGACTTGCGTGAGGTATGTACAAGATGGGTATTAAGAGTTATGAATTATAACTAAGTGTGTGAACCAGGTATGTCAGGGGGATTTGTTAAACAGGTCTAGCCTAAACAAAGGAATGAGTGTTTACCTCAATTTACCTATAAGCTGTTAATAAGCCTCACACTAACAACTGGGGGAGAAGACAGCAAGATGTCTACACTCAGCAGGAGAGAAAAGTTCGGCCCGGGTTTTACTTTTCTGAAGAATCCATTTCAAAAATTTACTGTGCTGTAAAGACGGGGGTACTGAACCTCAAGTGGTAAACAACTGAATCAGCTGATTGTATACAATGGTGGTGTTTAACTTGTGATCCGCAACCCCCCTGGGGGTCTTGTTTGTCTGTGTTGTACAGCACATATCACACTATATTAAATAAATCCTGTCTCAGGCTAACTCCCATTGACATGCTGATATCATGCCAAGCACATTTACACAGTCCCAAAGTTGCTGATGCATCAACATTTTGCAACATGTTATTAACCGCACAGGAATAATGTTCTGGTGTTAAAAATAGTTTGACGCTCTCCCTGCTATTTGTTGCTCATTATCAACACTCCTGCCAGTTCTACATTCCCTTTAAATGGGAATTTGGCCTCAGTTCAGTGGGAGTTTTGCATGAGTTAGGACTTCAGAGCTAGACCTGTTTATCACGGTTCTGGCATACAGAGCAGAGCAGGGTGAAAGTTTGGGCAGTGAAGGGGATTGGTTCACCTTGTGATTTACTTTGAGTTTGGGGTTTGAATAAACCAAAACGCACACTGTGAAATTGAGTCCAAACCAAGGAGTTTTACCTGATTTCATATATAAACTGAGTTCTGGATAGTTTGGACGCAAAACTATATGTCAGACAGGTGCATCTGAAAGATTTGTGAACTTTACAGAATGTTTGAAGAAGCTGGGCTGAATTTCAAATCTGCAATGGAACATGAAGGCAGGTGAGTTTCATGTGGTTTCAGGGTTTTATAGTGAATATTTTGCATTGTTTTAATAATGACAGATTTAAAAAGCAAACCTTCCCAGATGTACTTTACAAAAAAAAAACCAAAACATAAAACAAAAAAACCCTAGAATTAGATAGAAAGCATGGGTCAATGCTCTCCACTGAACAGGAATAGAACTGCTCAACTGTGTGTCAAAGATCCTATACTGTCAACATGTAACAGAGTTTAAGTGGTAGCAAGCTGTGGTTTCATAAGAGAAAACACTGCAAAGTTCTGAGTAATCATGGTATGCAGCATAGTGACAACTCATTTAAGGATAAAAGTCTGAAGTTGACGATTATTTTACCTTTTTAAAAAAAATTTAAATTAAAGTCATATTTTTTATATGCCAGAGTTAAGTTAGTGTGGGCTGTATAGTTAAAAGACCCTATTTTCTCAGATAAATTATCTGTGAAAAATTTCAAGTTTTCAGTGAAACACAAAACGAAGAAATTTTAGCTGAAAACTTTTGGCTGAGCACTGAAAATATTAGTTCAGAAATGTCACCACTGTACCTCATGAGAGTCCCATTACCTCTATGTGTAGAGCTCCCTGGTCAGACAACATCTCCATGATGCACCAAAGGGTCTCTTGTACTAATTTACATGGAGTAAATGAGGCAAAGGTGTTAACATAATGCAGCCACTGTCCAATATTAAACAGTGTAAACAAGGTTTGGGGTTTATATACAGAGACCTCAGCCTGCTTAGTATCATGGAAAATACACCATTAAACATCCTTTTAACATTTTATTAAGGATACAGAAAAGAAGGAAATCAGCTATAGCATTTGAATTGTAAAGAATTAAGTCAGGCTTTCATCTTCACAACAATTCTTGTTCCTTTTCCCTTTAACTGGGGAGAGTTTAAGAAGGAAAAACCCCTTTGTCTGACAGATGATATCAAAGATGGTAATAACTGTCCTTTTGGGTTAAAGAGAAGAAATTAGCTGCGAGAAGCTGGAGCTGTTGTTGCTGCTTTCGTTAAAGTGTGATCCCATTTCATCCCAGGTGATGTCTGGGATTCAGATGGAGCTGGTAAGGGTGGTCATCTGGATCTATCTCTCTGGCCCAGTCTGGTTAGGATATCTCTCAGGATTAGGATGACAGTGGCCCAGGGTTGCAGGAGATGGTAGGAGCGGCAGTCATGATGGTGAAATTTGTTCCATCTGTCCTTCCGTATTCTCCCCCGCCAAGGTCTCTTTCTTTAAGGATCCACAAATGGAGTGATGGGTGGAATAGTCCATGCCCTCGTCTTGTCCACCAATTAGGCCTCATATCCAACACACCAAGTTCTGGCTCCACATTTTCTGTTTTTACCAAGCATGATTTTAACATACTCATTGAACCATAACAAGAGGCCTTTTTGTTTAAACTAATTCAGTCTATCTCCCTTTTTTTATCTTTTCCCATCAACATTTCTTATTAGAGGTTACTGTGACATCTTATGGACTTTCACAGACTTTCCACAGCTGAGCTCAGAATTAAATTTGTAGGCGCAGTTACCATAACAGGTCCCCTTTGGTGAATTGCTATGATGCATGATGGCAGTCCCTGAACATAGTGCATAGTGGGGCATGAAATGTAAGCAATTAATCTCTGTTACATAACCATAGACACCCAAGCACTATAAACAATATTCTTAAATTAGGTACATTCACTTCCCCCCAACAAATCCTGAATTGAGTCGCTTTTTGTGTATGGGGCAAATACAGTATTTTCCTACAGAGAGTCTGTCCATCAACTCCATTTCTTTTAGCAGCTCATAATTGTGAACATTTATTTAAGGATAAAAGTCTGAGGCTGATTGTTATTTTACATTTAAAATGAATTCAATTTTTTATAAAGATATTAATTCAGTTGGTGGAACATTTATAAAGAGAAAAAAAGGATAAATATGTTAAATAAATTATTACTACAAAGAGTTTGCCAAGCATGACTCAAGATTACTTTCAGTTTGGAAAAATGTATCTGAACACAGCCCAAAGCCAGAATGGGAGCAACCATGTTTGAACATTATATATTATGAATACAGAGTTGAGGCTGCAATGGGATCAGGATCTTAAAATAACACACACTGATCATCTGCATTCACTGTGAGAAGCTCACGCTTTCCCTTGCTAAGTTAGCTTCTTTTAAGAAAAAATAACTTATAGAAGTCCATGTTCTCTGGGAAGAAAAGAAGCAAACTGATCACCACCAGAATAGTACATTTTGGGTTTCCCCCACCATCATCTCTATCCCATTACCAGGCAAAACATGATAGTTTCTCATGAAATAGTTAGTGTTCCATGACAGACATACTTTATATAGTACTTGGCACATCTAGATCCATTTTACTCTTGGGCATCAACATCTTTCCCTAAAGATGTTGGCACATGTCATTAATTCTTCTGTGAAATGTTTCTTCAGCTCCCTGCAGGAAATATAATGCCCATAATTCATGGACAAGGTAGTTCATGTTCCATTCTGTGATTCATCACTGCCTCATATGGTCAACAAAGAATTTCTCTGCCCCTGTTCCAATCGCGATACAAAATGAACCTTGTCTCTTTCCTTGTAATTATCGTTTGTTACAAATCTGAAATTTTTGTGATTCATTTCTCACTGAGTCTACAACTCTGAGTCACAACTAAAACATTTGAAGAAAAATGTGAACAGTTGTATGAGCATATTTTGGATAAATAGCAACCTTATGCACAGAGTTGGACGCTTCAACTCTGACTTTTGTGGAGTTACTTTGGATTTACACCAGTGTAACACAGAAGAATTTGGTCCATTAATTGAAATACATTTCTAAAATGTAATTTATTTACAATGAATATTGGCCAAGATCTACTTGTCTTAGGCATATAAAAATTTCTATTGACTTTAATGGGAATTTTGCATGAATAAGGCAAGCAGAATTTGACCCTGGTCCCTAGAGGATAACACCTCCACGTTAGTCATTTTCTCGCTGCATTAGCAATTTTCAAATTACAGGTAAGGCAGAAACCTTGCTAATATTGTGGGAAATACATTTACACAGTAAAAAAGTTGCTGATGCATTAACATTTCACAGCATATTAACCACACAGGAATAATGTTCTGCTATTAAAAATAATTTGACACTGTCCCTGCTATTTGTTACTCATTATCAACACTCGTTGCCAGCTCAACATTCCATAAAAAATGTAAATCCAAACTTGGGAAAATGAGGTAGGGAATATGTGCATTGGCTGATGACATCATCTGCTACTAATGGCTATAAATCTTAAGTGAATTTGTAAGTACAAATGTGTAACTCTGAAGGTGCCAGATTTCACGCCTCCATGTTTGTAGCTTGCAAATACATCAAGTGCAAAACTTGAGAACATCATTTTCTCTCCAGATAAACTCAGATATACCTTGGTTTCCAAACAAGCAAACAAAAAAGGCAGGCAGTCTCTTCTGGAAAAAAATATGGTGTAATATTTTATCGAATTGCCATTTTCTTTTCTTTTAGACACTTTCGAGTTGCTTTGAACACTCCATTTATGCCTTCATCAAAATGACAGATTGACAGTCTGGAAAGGGTTTAGAAATTAAGGTTATAATATAACTTCAAGAAGTCTTCTTGCATGCAGAGTGCAACATAAGTGAGTGTTAAAGCGCTAATGCCATTTGGACAGGATAATACTAGTTAGCATGTCCAAACCTCTTAAAAGTACATTCCAAACTATTATATTGCCAATTAAGCTGGAAGGTGGAAAATTCTCATCTTTCTATTGGCATAAAAAAGAGTTTTTCTAGTGTTTTACACACACACACACACACAGATTCCCTGATCCCATATGTAGGCTTGGCAGACTTAAATTTGTATTTTTAAAATAATTTCAATGGATAATATTGATGTTTATTTTTAAGCATTTTTTCTATTTTTATTTATTTTAATTTGCACAGTTGTGCAGTTATGGTTTATAAGCCCTGTTTTTTTATTTTTATCTATTTAAATGTTCACAGTTTGGAGAAATTATGAGGGTGTGTCAGACACTATGGGCGCAAATGATAATCGGATTAGAAAATTAAAGCACTATAACCATTAAAAATTGTCAGTTACATGTCAAAATATGCAAAATAAATATCCTTAAATCAAACTTCAGTAAGTTCTCAGGCAGCATTTTCTTACTTTGCCTATCTGTACAGTTCAATTATGATGTGTTTGTGTGTGTAATGTAAAATCAATGTTTACCCACATTTACTGATAAAACTCTAATCCAGGGGTCAGCAACCTTTCAGAAGTGCTGTGCCGAGTCTTCATTTATTCACTCTAATTTAAGGTTTTGCGTGCCAGTAATACCTTCTAAAAACGTTAAAATGTCTCTTTCTACAAGTCTATAATATATAACTAAACTTATTTTTGTATGTAAAGTAAATAAGGTTTTTAAAATGTTTAAGAAGTTTCATTTAAAATTAAATTAAAATGCAGAGCCCCCCAGACCCGTGGCCAGGACCTGGGCAGTGTGAGTGCCACTGAAAATCAGCTCACGTGCTGCCTTTGGCACACATGCCATAGGTTGCCTACCCCTGCTCTAATCCTTACAGGTTTACATATATGGCAATCTGGCTCCAGAAAATATCTTTTAGGGAAGCACATGAGTCTGTGTTGAGGAGGATGGTTCTTCCCCGTATATGGGCTTTCACTGTAAATGCCCAAAGTGACCTCCATAGCATTTGAGTCTGGAGGTGAATCAGAAAAAAGACAACAGCTGCTTTTATTAGGACTAAAAGATAATTAAGCTGCCATTAATTGAAAATGATAAAGCACAAGCAATCTGGATAGTGAGAGAGAGAATTCAGTGCTGTCTGGTTCCACAGACACTCCAACTTCCAAACTATGAAGCAGATGCTCAATTATGTTACATGATTCAAACAATCATTCATGGGCTGATTTTCGCAGAATGAAATTAACACTGTTTTCAACTATTTGTGGAAACAACTGATACAAATTACTGTTACTCTGAGACCTATAGGCAATCCAGTGTGCTAAATGTCCCTACAGCCTTATCTAATGCCTAGTGACTTCAGAGGGAGTCTTTCCATTGGCTTCAGTCAGCAATTCATCAGCCTTTAGTGGGGTGAGTTGGGAAGGAGTTCAAACTCAAGATAAACAGTTGCGCAACATAAGAAGTAGGATAAAAAACAGTGTGACATACTCATTGGAACCTCTTTAAGCCAACTGACTTTGCAATTGACTTGTCCAAGATAAATACTGTCCAAACATCTATGGATGAAATCCTGGTTCCATCAAAGTGAATGGCAAAACTCCCATTAACTTCAGGCAGGCAGGATTTCATCCTGTGACTTAGCAGTTTTGCCATGACCAGTTCTGCACCCACATTGCACACACTCACTTTATGTACTAAGATCAACTTAAATCTACAATAAAATAATAGTCATTAGTTAGTAACCTCCTTGGCTTTTGGGGGCCCTTGAAAGATGTCCTTGTTCTGGATGCCATAAATGCTCCTAATTTTATTATCTCTAGTTCAACTATTACACTACTATATCCCCCCTCCATCTGCTACCTCCTCTATATTCTACCATTAGAAAACTAACCGTTTCTATTTAAGTTGTTAAATTATCACAACTTATGAATTCTGTAAGTTTTAGCTAAAATATCAGAGCATCTGCTTTCAAACTGCAGTACTGAAGTCCTCACACAATTAAAATCTTCACTTTTGCCAACAAAATTGAATGGAAAGAAAATGATTATATGTGGGGAGGAAAGGGAGAGGGGAAGGTTGTTAAGTTTTTTACTTCTACGATCTCTAACTGAACAATGACTGAAAACGTAGTAGTACTGAATTTATCTATTCTCTATTAACCCCACTGAGTGACGCAAACAGTGCAATAACAATGCACTAATCATAGAACATTTAAAATGATGTATGTAGATGCAATTTTCTGCACCAGTATTTAAGTAGCTATACAGTTTTGTCTATTAGGAACATTATGCTGGAAAGAATTTGCACAGATTTTCCACTGCTCCTTGCAGTCACTAGCACTCTAAAACCATCTCATATTTCAGAAGTCCTTGTATTTACCACTTATCCTACTGAGAATATTTATGTGGTCTACCAAGATAAAAGGTATTAGACAACTACACATTGCATAACATTCTAAGTCAAATATTCCTTTTACACTTCCAGGAGGGAGTGGGGAGAAAACCCACTCTAAAGTGGATTAACGAAACCAATATAAATAGGCATTAATACTAAATGACTGCCTGCAGAAAGCTTTTAGCTTCTACTACAGCTAACGGATTAAGGGCATCTCCTGGCCTTGGCTGGCTTTGTGGCAAGCACTAGCTGGAGCTTTGCAGTGCAGCATGTCTCCATGGCCACAGAGTCCTATTTGTATCCTGAGGAGAACTGAATCCAACTGGATGAGCCTGTGGATTGGTTAAGATAATGTGGAGTCGAGTTACTCACCCTCACTCTGACAGATGGAGATGATTCCATTGACTTCAGAGGTTTAAATCAGGCATTTAGAGCCAGATTTTTAGAAGTGCCTAACTCCCATTGATTTCAATAACCTTAATGACATAGGCCCCGATTCAGCAAAGTACTAAACCATTTGCTTATGTTCAAGCAATTAGGAACAGATTTTCTAATGCACAAATGGCACCAAATTCCCATTCATTTCAATAGTGAAGTTCTCTCATAAGTACGTCACCGGTACTTCAACAAGTGCATGAGTACTTTGCTGAATGGACCCCAGTTCAAAAAAAGAACTAAAGCAGATGCTAAAGACTAGAGCTGGTCAGAACATTTCTGATTAAATGAAATTTTGCTGAAATATGCTGTGCTTTCAAAGCTGAAAATGTTTTGTGGTCACATGTCTGTCTCAAGAGGGTTTGTGTACATGTGTGAGATGGAGAGAGACTGACTGACTCTCACACTCTATATCCTGAATGAGCAGAGTAGGGACCTGGACCTGGGTTACCCATATCTCAGGTCAATGCCCCAGCCGGCTACAGTAAGCCTTTTGATTACAGTATTGCCAACTGCAAGTGTTCAAAAATTGTGAGATTGGATTCAAAATAATGAGTTTTTTAAAAAATAATAAAGTTTGTATTATTTTTATTTGGGTTTTGAGCCTTTAGGGAGCACTTGGGTCACATTTTCAAGCTTTTCTCTGCAACCATGAGGGCTAGAAACTTATTTTTTTTAATTTTTTTTTAATGAGCACTGACATTCTCACCTAATTACAGGATTCCATAAGTTGGGGCTTTAGGAAAAGCAACAAATATTTTGAGACTTGTGATAAAATCTCAAGAGCTGGCAACACTGTATTGTAACAGAGTTGCTGTGCTGGGTGGTCGCGTGGGTGTTTTTGGCACACTCACATCTAGTGGCTGTGGCTCCTAGGAAGAACCCTTGTTTCAGGAAGTAACACTGAGAGGAAGTTCAGAGGTGGGAGCTTCCCCCAGCTGAAGAAGAAAGCAAAACTGTTTTTACCAGCAACACCAGCAGCAGGAGGGGAGCCACCTGCATTCCCTCTAATAAATTGATGTGGCTCAGTTGTTTGCTGAGCTCATATTCCAGAGACTCTGCCTGCCTGTGCTAACCCATCAGTAAGGAAACTGCAAGGTCACTTAACAGGAATATCAGCACTATGGGCTTGATTCAAAGCTCGCTGAAGTCAGGTCCGATAAATCCAATACAATCAAGGTAACGTGCTGGCAACATTGATTAGCACCTCCACACTCCAGAGTTTCAGGGGTCTGGATGAAATAAGATGCAGAAGACCTAGACCACTTCTAATTTTGGTTGTGAAATATCAAAACTTTATCAGGACACGCCAGCTCTAAAACTACAAAACAGCACATTGTCAAACAACAAATAAATTAAGAACATTAATTATAAACTAAAATTAAAAGCCTCATGTCAGCACCAGTTAAAGTTGCTAAGTGACAACAGTGTAGTTACCTATCCTGTCACAACTTCAATGGGAATTGGATCAAGCCCAATGTAATTATCAAGCCAAACCCTTAAATACCTTAGTAGTCCTATCAATGAGAACATTGCATGGTAGAAACAAGGCTCTTCATTTTTTGTTTTTATTTTGTGTAAAATTTCCTGGGAATTTATCAGTGTTCGTTACAATTTTTTTTTAAAGCAGGTAAAAATCAGTGCCAAAATTAACTTCACAGCTTTCATAGAATCATAGAATATCAGGGTTGGAAGGGATCTCAGGAGGTCATCTAATCCAACCCCCTGCTCAAAGCAGGACCAATTCCCAACTAAATCATCCCAGCCAGGGCTTTGTCAAGCCTGACCTTAAAAACCTCTAAGGAAGGAGATTCCACCACCTCCCTAAGTAACCCATTCCAGTGCTTTTCTGGATAAATATCAGGGTTAATATTGGTGATGGGAGGATAGAAAAAAAGCAACAGAGAGAAAGTAAGACTATTAAAAATAAAAGCAGATTAATGCTATGGTTTATTTTATGAAATGTACGTTAGCATACATAACTGCACATGTGTATGTGTATGATGCACAGTGTCTCTTCTACTGCATTGCCTTATTTTAACAGACAACCCTGCATTTACAATTAGACTAATTTATTTTTAACATAAACACATATACCTAATGTAATGTACTGGATTTTCTTAATATAATCAGTATTTTCATGTACTTGAGTGGTCCAAAATTTGGGTGAAAATCAGTACAAACTGAATAAAAGTTTTTGTAAAAACTTGGGAATTTTTCAGTAAAAATTGAAAACAAAGGGACTTAGGTATAAATAGGCAGTGAGGACAACATACATCATGAAATGTAATGAAGTGGCCACCATAAGGAAAAGACCTGGAATCAGAGCTGAAGGAAAGGCTCATAAGATAAGGAAAAGCTAAACAATTTAGACTGAACCCCTTGTGACCCAGTTCAAGTATTGTTTTAGTTGATTACATGAACCTGACCTACTATGCACAGCATAAAGCATGAAGTTTAAAAGGTATGAGGAAAATGCAGTTAAAGGAGCTCATAAATGAGACTGACCCTACCAAAGTTTTGCAAAACACACTAGAATCATATTAAAAAAAAGACTAGGTTTAGAAATGCAACATTTTTACTCATTATCTGAAGTTGCATGTTATAGCAAGAGGGATTACTGCTGGTTTTAATTAGGGGTGTGTGCCAAGTGTTTAAGAATTTGGGTTTAATTTGAATTTGGATTTAGCCCAACATTTACATGGCTGAGCTCCTACAATGTAATAAGAACTAATGAAAGAGAAAAACAATGAAGAAATGTCAGCATTTAATATTATATACTAAGTAATTTATGATGCATTATATGATCATGTAAATGTCAATGACTCATGTTGTCATAAGTTGCCATAAATCATTAATATTGAATCTTGGAAAGTGGAACAATGGCAAAGTTCAGGTTTCATTCAAGAATCTTTCAACCTTTTTTTATTGAAGCACTAACATCTCCTGGGCTCCTCCGTCCATGTTGTGAAATGTGGGGCGAGTGGGTAAGTCACATCATGGTCAATACTGGAGCCTGGGAAATATGAATGGACTGTTGTTTCTGAAGACAGAAAAATGTTGTAAAATTTTTATTCTGTTCAACAAAATAAATAAAAATTTCAAGTCTCCTGTAAAACCTTGCTGCCCAAATATTTTCACGAGTCACCAGCATGTCAGGTATGGAATTATCACCCTTCACTCACATTCCATCCTTCCTTCTGGAGACTCTGATAGTGTTTGAAACTTGTATAGTACCTTCCATCACAGCACTTAACCATGAATGAATTTAGCCCTGTGAGGTAAGTATTCTCAAGTTACATAGAGGAAAACTGAGTATAGAGACATTATGTGACTCGTCCATTAGTACACAAGTCTCTGATAAAGTTACCATCTCTTGATTCAAAGTTCTGTGACTTAACCACAAGACTAACCCTCCTCGGTTTTGGTTTTTGAAGTCCAGCCTATCTTCTAATATCACATTTTGAAAGCAGTTTGAAACAAAACTTCTTCCACTTCTGCAATATTATATACTTCCTAATGAGCTCTCCTGGGTTTGTGCCAGTAACAGCTGAGCTTTGTGGCCAGCTAAGATACCACTTGTAGCTACAAAACATCCCCCGTGGTTTCATTTCTATAGTCCCAATCCTCCCACTAACTTCCAAACGCGTTTTAGGTGTACAAGGAAAACAGGATATGGCCCTGTACTGAAAAGAACTTTGGCAAGTGATTTAGGTTAAAAATGTAGGTTTAGTAAACAGATATCAGATGTAAAATTAGAAATAATTTTATAAAATTGAAAGACAATCCATTGCAAATGATTTTTTTTTTAAGTATTCTTCTGTAGTATTGTAACCCAAATATTGTAGCCTTATCACTACCTGAAGAACTAGGACGTGAAACTGACTAGTCTATGTTCAGTATGCCAACTGAGAGACATGGACAAAGTAAATAAACAAAACAGCAAGAAGCGAATAATACATTGAGGATTTGATAAATATTTATTTATTTAAATTTAAATAATAGTAAGTGCATATGCAAAAAGTTCTAGGTTCCTTATATTTCATTAGACTTACAGTTGTAAATGATAATCATCTAGCAGGAGCAAAAAACAAAACAAAGAAACCCCAAACAAAACCATATACAAATAATGAATTAGTCAGCCAATAAATCAAAGCACCAGAGCAGTTCTTTAGCCCTAACGCTACCTCAAACCAAATTTTCAGCTAAATGGCTTTTGCTGATCAAATTCAGACTGCGTTAGACCAAATATATACCTGTTAACACTACATCTGCCGTTGTGTTTAAATGTGATTTTAAAACTGGTTGTGTCTTTTTAAACATAACACGTCTTACCAAATTGCAAAATAAAGCAGCTTAGAAGACCAAACTACCTAGTACATCAATGCCTAAAACTTTAAAAGTGGTCACAACCACTGAAGCTACAGTATATCATAATTTCCTAACTGCAGGATGTCCATATGAAAGCCATTTCACCCAGACCGCTCAGTATGCCTATTAATATTTATCTTGTGCTTTTCAAATAGAAACTCACCTTGAAACTAAATAGTTTTAGAATAATGTTTAATAATGTTTTAGAATAATGTATTAAACAAACTTTTTCGTGTATAAACAAATATAAATGGACAAGAAAAGAATGGATAGCGATGGGCAAGGTCATTTATCAAGGAGCTAAGAGTCGAACTCTTGTCCTTCAGCTTCAGAAACACACATCTCTACCACTAGAGCTAAAAGAATACTACAAATGAGCCTACTCAGGCAAGTCAGCAACTCCCATTGACATCAGTGGTGCAGGTTCAGATTCAGAGCTGGTATAGTGGCAGGTCCACAATGTCCTTTATGAGAACTGGTGGACAACAACCGACACTCCTTCATATACACAAGACCAACACTTTATTTACTTCTCCAAGTTGGACAATGCTCATTCCTTGCTTCTCCCTTTCGGATCCAGTAGTTGGATGCTAATCTGCAATGAATCCACATGTTGTAGTAAACAGGCACCACACACAGAGCTCAAAAAGCAACAAACCCGTAGGCGACTCCCCCTCAATTCAAGTGTAAAACTAGTTGGCCCCTTCCGAGTGGGCAAGCCGAGAGGACAATATTGCACACTCACACATGCACAGATCAATTACGTTACCCAGGGTGAGCAGGATGAGCATGAAAAGGGAAAATGTAGCCTTCCCACAGAGGATAGCAAGCCCTAATAAGGTGCCTGTGAGCTCTTGTGTCCCGCCCCCATTCTGCTGATGATGGCGGTTTCAATATTCAAAAATGTCTGAATTCCTTGTTCCTATGTTAGGAATTAATAAGACAACCTGCCAGCAAGCAACAACACTGGCAGAAGTTGGGCTGTTTATGTGCCAGTGATGGGGCCTCCACAAACATCAGGAGTACACAGCACACAATGATGATTAAAAAAATAATAATTCTTTGGGGGTTACATATTTAGTAACTGAAGTTATTAATGTGGGTTCTGGACTGTGAAACCAAATATGAAGTTCATTAAAATGTCCAACAAGCACTTGTCTAGCTCCAGAAAGAAAAGCATTTGGTTTTTGATTTCCCTTCTTCTGCCCCCGTCCCTTGAATCCCCTCAGGCCAACATCCTTTTCCTGTTTAAACTGAAATGCAGCTTTTCCAAGAAATGAATGTTTAATAAAGATTAAGGCTGAGATTTTCAAAAGACCCTAAGGGAATTAGGTGCTCAGCACAGATTTTTTTCAATGGGATTTGAGCAATACATTATTCCTATCCTAAGTAGATTAATGGCTGAAATTTCAAACGATCTATTGTTAAGGATAATCTGTATTTTACCATAGTTAAAAGCAAGGTTGAGTTATCCTCATACTGTTTTCCTCAGAGACTCTTTTTTCCTTCTCATATCCACAAACACTAAGAACTAGTTGCATTTCTTTGCCTAAGCTCAATCAAAACCTACAACAGAATCTCAGAATTATGAACACCAGAGATATGAACTGACCAGTCAACCACATACCTCCTTTGGAACTGGAAGTACACAATCATGCAGCAGTAGAGGCAAAAAAAAAAAACGATAAACACAGTACAGGTCTGTGTTAAACGTAAACTACTAAAAAATAAAGGGAGAGTTTAAAAAAAATTTACAAGGTAAGGAAACTGTTTCTGTGCTCATTTCATTTAAATTAAGATGGTTAAAAGCAGCATTTTTATTCTGCATAGTAAAGTTTCAAATCTGTATTAAGTCAATATTGAGTTGTAAGCTTTTGAAAGAACTACAGAGTTTTGTTCAGAATTACAAACATTTCAGAGTTACGAACAAACTCGGTTCCTGAGGTGTTCGTAACTCTGAGGTTCTACTGTAGCTGCCAAATGGAATCAGAGGAAAATTTTCTAGTAGAATTTCCAATAAGACTTTTCACCTGTGAAGCCACTTTTAGTTTCATCCAGTCATCACAGGGGAAGGACCCCAGCAATACCAATTTACACTAATGAACCCTTCTGCTGTTCTCTTCATTACTCCAGTTTCCCACACTAGAGTAAAAAACAGTGCCAATTGCAAGATTTCCCATGGTTTTAAGGCCAGATCATCTAGTATGGCCTCCTGCATAACACAGGCCATAGGATTTCCCCCAGTGGTTCCTGCATCTAGCCCGACAACTTGTGTTTGAACTAGAGCGTATTTTTAGAAAGGTATATACATGCCTCTATTGAAGAGGGACATCGGAGGGACTCACACCTTTCACTTCCCTCCAAAGCTTTCAACTCTGAGACATTTTTGGAAGGACTATGTATATTTTCTCTCAAATTACCCTATTTATAGTTCTCCAGTGTTTCTATGGGTATGTCTACATGGCAGCTGGGAGCATGCTCCGGAGCCAGGTAAACAGATGTGCCAGCTCGCTAGAGTAGTGTAGCTGGTGTAGCACAGATGGCAACTTGGGCTAGCCACCTGAGTACGTACTCAGGGGGTCCAGGCAAGTTTGTACTTGCTTGAGCTGCTGCCTGTGCTACCTTGGTTACACTGCTACTTTTAGCATGCTAGTTCAAGTGCAGCTAGCAAGTGTCTATTTACCTGCACTGAGAAGCATGGTCTCAGCTGCGGCATTCATGCAGGACCCTAAAGGTACATGTGTTAAGTTTGCAAATATTTTGTCAATAACTTCTCACACTGACAAAGGGGGAAAAAAAACTTGAATATACGTAGCTGCGACACCTAAATCTCACTACAGCCAAGATGTGTTTTCTATCATTAAGGTAAAAAATGATGTGCAATATTTGAAACTCAACTGTGATAGGTAGAATTATGGTAAAAATGGTACAATTTAATAAAGAGGCTTGAGGGGGATCTTCTGCTATTTTCATGGCTGCAATGGCTGAAACAAACAACAAATTGGCTTTATAGGTCGGATTTTCAAAAATGCTCAGTGTTGGTTCAGCTCCCATTGAAGTCTACAAGCAGTTAGGCCAGGGCTTGCTAAGCATTTCTGAAAACCTCAATTTTCAATCACCATCATTATTTTAACCGAAAGAAAATTGAAATAAGTGGAGGAGGTCTAAGTGGGTTCCTCCAAGGATCTGTACTGGGACTTGTGCTGTTCAACATATTCATTCATAAATGATCTGGAAAAGGAGATGAACAGTGAAATGGCATAGTTTGAAGTTTCAAGCACATTGGAAAAATAATCCCAATTACACATATACAATAATGGGTTCTAAATTAGTTGTTACCACCCAAGAAAAAGCTCTTGGAGACATCATAGATAGTTCTCTTAAAACATCCACTCAGTACCAGCAGGGGGTCAAAAAGGCTAACAGTATGTTAGGAACTATTAGAAAAGGGATAGAAAATAAAACAGAAAATATCGTAATGCCACTATATTTATTCATGGTGTACCCATACCTTGAATATTGTGTCCACTTCTGGTCACCCCATCTCAAAAAGGATATAGTGGAATTGGACAAGGTTCAGAGAAGGGCAAAAAAGATAATCAAGGATATGGAACAGATGTAGGGTGACCAGACAGCAAGTGTAAAAAATCAGGACGGGGGAGGAGGGTAATAGGAGCTTATATAAGAAAAAGACCCCCAAATTGGGACTGTTCCTATAAAATAGGGACATCTGGTCACCCTAAATGGATTCCATATGAGGAAAAACTAAGAAGTTTAGGGCTGTTCATCTTAGAAAAGAGATAACTAAGGGGGGATATGATAGAGGTCTATAAAATCATGAATGGTGTGGAAAGAAATTATTAGAGAAGTGTTATTTACCCTTTTCCACAATGCAAAAAACAGGACACCTGATTAAATTAATTGGCAGCAGGCTTAATACAAAAAAGAGGAAGTACTTCTTCACACAATGCACAAAGAACCTATGGAACTCATTGCCATGGGATGTTGGGAAGGCCAAAAGTATAAATGGGTTAAAAAAAGACCTGGATAAGTTCGTAGAGGATAGGTCCATCAATGGCTATTAGCCAAGATGGTCAGGGATGCATCTCCATGCTTGGGGCAATCTTAAACCTCTGACTATGATAAGCTGGGAGTGGAGGACAGATGGAGGATCACTTCATAATTGCTCTGTTCTGCCACTCCCCCTGAAGCTCTGGTATGAGCTGCTGTCAGAAGACAGGATACTGGGTAAGATGGACCATTGTCTGACCCAGTATGAGAGCTTTTATGTTCTTATGAGATAAAGCTCACATCCATAGAAAGGAAGTGTTCTCCAATGATTAGGGCACTGACTTAGTACTTCGCAGACCTAGAACCAATTTCCTGCTTCACCATAGATTTCCTGGGTGATTATGGACAAGTCACTTAGGCCATGTCAACATTAGAGACCTCACAGCGGCACCTTTTAAGGTCCCTTCCAGGTCTATGAGATAGGTATATTTCCATATATTATTTATTATTATTATTATTATTATTATTTATGTAAGGCAGCAGTGCCACTGTCAGATCTCCCCTGTAGCTGCTCTATGCCAATGGGAGAGAGCTCTCCCATCAACATAATTAAACCACCACTAACGAGCAGCGGCAGTTATGTCAGTGGGAGAGCGTCTCCTTGACACAGCGCTGTCCACACTGGTGCTGCTGCTGATGTAACTTATGACACCCAGGGTGTGTGTTGGGGGGTGATTTTTCACCCCAAACGACATAAGTTATACCAACAAAAGTGCTAGTGTAGACATAGACTTAGTCTCCCTGTGCTTCAGTTCCCCATCTTGTTTCAAAAATGCAAATTTTTCACAGGAAGAGGAGAAAGAGACAAAAAACCTTCAGCCCTTGGAGAGCTGGGGTGCACAGTTTCTGGCACCCCGGAAGGCTCTTGTCAATTTCATTTTCTGCCCACAAAGGAAAAGTGACTTTGAAAAGAGCCTTCCAGGTGGGGAATGGCAGAGAAGTGATTTTGATGCTCTCCATGGGAAATTTGATTTTGCTCTTTTTGAGCCTCAAACGCATTCCGATCGAAAATTCCCAACCAGCTCGAATTCTTCCAGTACTCCGGTAACAGATTTCTCCAGAGACTCTTCTGGCAATCGAATTATTATTGTCATTAATTTGTATTCCAATTGCATAAAAAGGCCTCAACCAAGATCAGAACCCTATTGTGACGAGGCACTGTACAAACACATAGGAAGAGACAGTCCCTGCCCTGAAGAGCTGACAGTCTAAATAGATCAAACAGACAAAGCACAGGAAGGGTAGCTGAGGCACTGAGAAGTGAAGCAACTTGCCTGCAGTGATAGAGCAGATTGATGATACAGCCAGAAAAAGGATCTCTGTCTCCCCACTCCCAGTCCAGTGCTCTCTCCATTGGACAAGACTGCCTCTCACACTGCCTAGCTAGTGCAATCAGATTCCTTTGGAGTGCACTGGGGCACCTTTCAATACTCAGCTCTGACATTCTGCAGGGCAAGATCCATTTCTTCATACTTTGGTGGAAGAGCTTCTCTCACTGTGTGTAGAATCAGTTCTGTTGATCCCTGCTATTCCTGATTTGCACATAGCAAGCTGCTGTTGCTAGCATTAAGTGCCCTGATCTGGTCTCTCCATTCCCAGGAGTCAGTCAGCTGAAATAAGCATGAAAGTTAGAAAGTAGCCTAGGAGCAGCTGTGGGATACATTTGCTTTTTATTTAAATGCTTTCATTAAACATTTCTCTTAAGTAAACAAATCGGGAACCATGCTGTGATTCTGCAGCTGAGCAGTGTGATTCATAAAAGAATACTTATATAAAATAAATGAATGTCAATTTCTTGAGTGCAACACATTCTGCAAACTTTGGAGCTGCCCCACCTTGAATAAGATACCGATGGATTTCAACAGAGCATGTACATTCATCTGTGGGGCTGGACACATGCTGTTTTAGCTGGATTACATTACTTTCCATGGACATACAGAATCTGTGTTCTGAAGTTTTACATCTGACTCAGAGGGGAAGTATTGATAATGGATATGGCAGCAGATTGCAAATGGCATTGAATCTTACACATTAAGATTAAGCTTGCTAGGACATATTGCCACCTATTGTTTTATATCTCGATTGCATAGTATTATTACTAAGCACATGGTTTTGCTGCATTCAGACTAGATTTAATTTAAGAGATGAAAACTTGCTTTTTGTCACTGCAGCTAAATACATGGACAATATTCAAGGAGAAATGTGTTAGGTCCTTTATCCCAGTGGTTTCTTTAGCACCTATAACTAGTATATATGGTATGTACAGGTAACCTAGATCTCTACAGTGAGATTCACAGTAGATTTCATAGAGTTTTCTGCTCTTCTCCTTACTTCGGATTCTAGGTACTCTTCTGTTTTGTTTTTTTGAAGCAATGGAGCTGTTCAACATTAGGTGGAAGGAGAGAAAAAGAAATGTGGGGCAGCGGAGAGAAAGAGGAATCACTGAGTCCATGTGAGGAAACCCTGCCAAAGCGCTGATTATATTCAAAGGAAAAGGGGCAGAGAAACAGGGAAGAAGAGAAGAGTATCAGGAGTGGCAATCAGACGGAAGAATGACATGAAAAAATAGCACAAAGGAAGACTTTATTCCATGCCAATTATTATACTGACATTTAATTTAATTTTGAAGTTTCATAAACTCTCCTGAAGCTCATTACTATCCATTATTGGCATAGTACGACATCCTAAAACACACCGATAGTTTCCGGTTACAGTTATGTAGTTATCCTTTTTCAAAGACAATTGTTCTTGAATCTCAGTTCTTCCCAAAATCAAGAAATCTGTTACAGAGTTTCTAAATTGCTTGCAGATGAATCTAAGTAACCAACCTTAAATAAACGGGGAAGTCAATATTTATAGAGGCAGAAAGATGGAAGCGATGATAATAAAAGGAATTGTACTGTTTGTGGAAAGCCGTTGGGCTGGATTCTTAGCTGGTGTAAAGCAGCAAAGTTCCACTGAACAAACTAACCAGGAAAGTGCTGGATTTCACATCTCTTGATGTCTTCATAACAAGACCGGATACGAAGACATAAAGAGATGTAAAATCCATTTCTGGAAGATATGCTTTAGTCAAACACAAGTTATTGGGCTCAACATAGGGGTAACTGGGTGACATTTAATGACATGCGATATACAAGAGGTCAGACTAGATGATCTAAAGGTCCGTTCTGGACTTAACCTCTATGCATTTGTGCTGATTAAGTTAGCTGTATGTCTGGCCTAGAAACTCCATCCTAGAAAGGGAAGGATTCTTAGAGAGGAGTATTTCCCCATTTTTCAGTCCCAGAATTACTCTGAAAGCATAACACAATAGTAGTTGAAGTCACAGGCAATAAACTTCCAAGATTTCATGTCACTTGGGTATGACATTCAGCCATTTTCCTAGCAGCCATCAATGAAAATTGTCTCTAAGGTTTCATTTAAAAAGTTACAAATGGGAGGATTGAGGCAAAATATATCTAAAAAGATGTAAAATTAAAATTTAACTCAATGAAGCCCTAAATTAAACCTAAATTTTATTAGACGTGGTTTTCTATTTGGAAGCGCCATTGTGGGAAAGTTTATAGCTTAGCATACTTTGTAAAGAGCTTCGCCATTACTGTCAATTTTCACTTGAGCATCACAATTTGGCAAACAATCCTTTAAGAACTGTGTGCTATTGACCATCTAACTTGCACCCTGCAGATATAAACAGCACTGCTGTATATCTACCACAGATATTCTTCTCACTCTTTTGATTTCATCGGGTGCTGAAGCAATCCATTACAAAATATCAATGTGCACAACCATTTGTCAGCATCTAAGGCAAACCAAAAGGAGTCCGATTTTAAAAGTCTTACATAAGATTAAGAATATAAGAACTGGCCATACTGGGTCAGACCAAAGGTCCATCTAGCCCCGTATTTGTCTTCTGCCAGAAGCCAATGCCAGGGGGTTTAGAGGGAATGAACAGAATAGTCGCCCATTCCCAGCTTCTGGCAAACAGAGGCTAGGGACACCATCTCTGCCCATCCTGGCTAATAGCCATTGATGGACCTATCCATCATTAATTTCTCTAGTTCTTCTATGAATCCTGTTATAGTCTTAGCCTTCACAACATCCTCTGGCAAAGACTTCCACAGGTTGACTGTGCATTGTGTCAAGACTTGGAGGCTCCATGTTGCACATGTCTGCAGCAGCCCCAATTCTCTTCACAAAACCTTGTCCATACCTCAGATATGCCCATATGAAATCTATTGTCTTATTGCATCATTGACCCCCACTTTTATTCCATCAATAATGCAGCCTTTATCAATCCTTTTGTCTGCTTCTCCCACAAGCACCTCTGCACCTTCTCCCATGACACTCACTTATGCTTGGGAAGAACTTCTAACCAAAACTGGCAAAGCCACAATATTGTCCCCTTTTAAATTACCCCGTAAAACCTGCCTATGATGAGATGCCCACAAATCTAGCAGTGGTTAGGTTGCTGAGTTCCAGGAACTACTGAGACCTCACAGAACTAGTCCATTCCAATACACCTATCTCACATGTATCATCAATTCCTGAGTTGCACCTTTTACCACTGCACCTGACCTACCTCTACTGTTATCTTGTTACTCATTTGTCAGTGAATATATTTCTTGTGTATTTTGTAAATCCTAAACAGTGTTATCTGTTGCAGTGACAATCTTTGTGTTGTTTGTACTGTGCCTTGTACATTAGGGTCCTAATCCCTCTTTGGGTCACTACACATGACTGGGCTAGAAATAATTAGTCATAATATTGCTCCTTCAGCTGAGGGTGAGAAGTTTGGAACTTCTCTTACATCAAGGGAATCCAGGGTGAGTTAGTTATACAGCAGTGCAACACAGCCAGAGAAGGATTTAGGAGCATGGCCTTAATTCTCCAGAAAATACTTTTCTAATAGTGTTGAAAAAAGGCAGTGCATGCTGGGAGATGTAGTCTAGACAGGGAGCCTGGCCTATAACAGAACAAGTGGAGATGAGGCACCCAAACACCAAGTCCCATGAAGCACCATGATGATGATGCCCAACTGACTCAAATCTTTTACATTTCCAAATCAAAATTTTTCAGAACTTTTCATTCTATGAAAACATGAAATGTTTTGGTATTTTGACTTTTCTTTATGATTTGGGATAAAAACAAATGTTAACATATTAAAATTTCCCACTGGGGCAGAAATTCTATATTTTAAATTAGCTCTACCCAGCATCTCCATAGAGTAGTGGGTCAATGGTTAGGAGATGAGAGAAGAGAGTGCTGGGGCATAGACAGACAGCTCTTTACATCATGTCTCCCCCAACCCGAAAACCCAGCAGATAGCACCATGGAAATTAACTCTGCTTCTTCTAGCATTAAATTTATTCACTGAACCTTTAGCCTGCTCCATGAGGGAGTAACTGCAGAAGCAAGGCAACATGGCACCTGCTGTATTGCCAACATCAAATATTCAAAAGTCATGAGCTAGGACTCCCAAAATCAGGAGGTTTTTTTTAAATAAATGTTGGGATTCATTACTTTATCTTCTGATTTTTGAGCATTTAGGTTGTGCTGGAGTCACCTTTTTCAGTTTTTTCCTCTATGATCACAAGGGCTACTTTTTTTTCTTAAATGAACACTGAGATTCTCTCAGCTCTCATACCTGTGGTGGAGGAAAACCACCAAATGCTGCTGACTCACAATAAAGCTATGAGGGTTGTACTCTCTCAGCAATGAAGCTGAATGGGAGAGGGAAGCTAAGCAGCACCATGACAGGGCTATTCTTCCACAGGGCCAGGGTTTCTCTCCTCTTGGATCTGCATGTGGTTTGGAGGCTAGGTTCCCTACCTTTCCTGCAGCTCCTAAAGGGAACATTAAGAGGGAAATCCACAAGGGAAACCTCCTGGCCCTTCACTTCCCATCCTGCAGTTTTTATCACCACAGATTTTATTCTAGTTTATGATTTCTGTGTTAATGGTTTGGAATCCTCTGAGAATGAAAAGTGCTAAGCACTTAATTTTCCTGTCACAGATCTCAGAGTAAATGTTAGTGGCAATGCAGAATCTGTAGTCTTTTCAAAGATTTTTTATATGTTTTTTTTGTTCCTTCATAAATATTTTTCAAAATATTTATATGCAGTTAAGTATCTGGTAGATATGAAGATGCTTTAAACATCATAGACTGAAAGACTCTGTGGTACAGGGACTCGATTC
Source organism: Mauremys mutica (assembly GCF_020497125.1). Taxonomy (NCBI): domain Eukaryota; kingdom Metazoa; phylum Chordata; order Testudines; family Geoemydidae; genus Mauremys; species Mauremys mutica. The sequence goes on from NC_059074.1 coordinate 24,786,404, forward strand.
ATAATATAGTAAATACCTTGGGTCTGAGCCTCAGCAGGAGGAAATTAGCTTCAACAGATGAAATCCTGGTCCCACTGAAATAAATGGGAATTTCTCCATTAACTTCAGTGGTGCCAGAATTTCACCCAATGACCTCAATGGAATTACACTGATTTACTCTAGCTCGGGATCAGGCCCCTTTCTTTTGTGACTCCCCAGATTTATGAATCTTATTTTGATCTGAAATGCTCAGAGTCATTTCCTTGTGTCTGAGTTCTCCTGACTGTATGAAAGTGTTGGGTGTCCTGCAAATGGAAAAATAATTTAAAGTGCCTTCCCTGCTGGGATTTGGCAGAAAAGTCAATATATTTTCTATTCAATTCTAATAACATTTAATAAACTTCCAAATATTTTAAACAAACAAACAAGCATCCCACTGAGCTAAATAGAGAAATCTCTCTCTGTTACTGAACTCAATGGGATGGTTCAAAACATTTATTGAAAGGATCTCATTCTCTATTAAATTCGACAGGGTTTAGAGTAATTTCTATAGAAAATGAATATGTTTCTGCAGAACCCTTTTTGTTCCAGTCCTATTCAATTCTATAAGAGAGCCCTTCACCTTATAGTGTTTAAAATGTGTCTGTGATACCATACATACCAGAAAAGGGTATTACATTGCAACTATTTGTGCCTATTTTTTCTCAAAGTAAAAAAGGAGTTTGAAGATTCTGTCGATTTTGTCTTTCCCCAGGGCTTTATCCATCATAATACAATGGGTAGGTTGAAACAAAATAGCCCACCAGCAGCCTGGCCATGAAACAGTCCCACAGGTTGTTTTAGACCTGGCCCAGATATCACTCTTAAGAGCCAGCCAAGAGAATGTGCTAACTCATTTTCCAACTGCTGGAAAATGTAATTCCAGAGCTGGCATGTGGGTCCTGCCATTGCCAAACTTGCCCTCGAGTTGGCCAGAATAAGAGTCAATAGAGGAAGAAACCAAAGGAGGCTGCCTGTGTGCACACCACATTGAAACCTCAGGAGGCAGCCAAGATTACACTGTTATGCTTGGTTATTAATGATTTCATACTTGTTTATTTCAAAGCTTTGTGCTGTCAGCTAGTTATTTCAGCACTTGGTACTAAAAGGATTGACAGAATGGAATTTGCCAAACAAAAATTAATGTATCTGTGCAGAATGCAAACCTGCTGGAAAGTAGTCTGGTCTCCAAACACCATCTCCTGCATTAACTACAGAAAGAAACCCGCTTGACAAAGGGGCAGAGCTACATAGGGAGAACAGGGGTTTAAAAAGTCAGCTTCTAAGCAACCAGAGCACCTAGAGAACAAAAGCAGCAAACAGGGGAGTTTTGCGATGAAGTTGAGAGATGGAGCATGAAAGCCAGATATATCTCACATTGTCTAAACTTAGGCCAACAAACACCCCCACCGAAAAACTAGCAAACAAAATAAAAACAAACAAACAAAAAGCTGCAAGAGTGAAAATAATGCAGGCAGAAGTCCAGCAGCAGAGTGGATGCTCTCCAATACGTTGCACTGAATGCAGCATGTATGATTACCTGCCTTGTGGGCAGATGGCATTTGTGTGCATTGTATTCATGGCACTCAGGGACTGAGTACGGCCTCTTGAGGCCTGAGTGGCTGGACTGGGGAGCTAAGGGATACAGAGAGCTACATAAATGAGACTTTCTCAGACACATTAGAGTGGTCCCACCCTCAATGTGACAGCCTCTGTGCTGCTGAGTGGGATGAAAGTCTCAGGGAAGGAGAACATCAAACTGGACTGGAGGGAAATGATCCCCATAGTTGGGACCCTCCTTCTAGATGATGTCGTGGTACCCTTTTACACTGAGGATACTCCTCCAGAGGAGGGAGCCACAGTTATTAGGAAGAGACAGATCATAGTGATGGGGGGATTCAATCATTAGAAACATAGATAACTGGTTTCAGAGTAGCAGCCATGTTAGTCTGTATCCGCAAAAAGAACAGGAGTACTTGTGGCACCTTAGAGACTAACAAATTTATTTAAGCATAAGCTTTTGTGGGCTAAAACCCACTTCATCCGATGCATGCAGTGGAAAATAAAGGAGGAAGATATATATATATATATATATACATACACACACACAGAGAACATGAAACAATGGGTGTTACCATACACACTCTAACGAGAGTGATCAGTTAAGGTGAGCTATTGCCAGCAGGAGAGAAAAAAACTTTTTGTAGTGGTAACCAAAATGGTTCATTTGCAGCAGTTGACAAGAAGTTGTGAGGAACAGAGTGTGTGTGTGTGTTGGGGGGGGAATAAACATGGGGAAATAGTTTTACTTTGTGTAATGACCCATCCACTCCCAGTCTTTATTCAAGCCTAATTTAATGGTGTCCATTTTGCAAATTAATTCCAGCTCATTGTTTGGGTAGTTGGTTGCTGCTCAGCCAATCAGCATACAGGATACTTTAAGTCCTTTGCATTGTTCTACTACTTTGGCTAAAATGCTGCCAAAGTTGCATGGGCATTTTCCCAACACTTCAAGTGTCAGATGCTTTGCTGGTGTCAGTCAGCATAGCTGAGCTGAAGATCTGATCTTAGTGTTAGGTTTTCCTTCCTCTGGGAAAGGGTTCCTGTGACAGGGTGCTCTCACCTCTCATAAGTGCCTCCTGTCGGCTGGGTGTGAACCTGCTCTCTCTCTCTCTCTCTCTCAGCTTGTGATGCCCCCGTCAGCTGTTGCCCCCATCAGCCCTCTGTCTAAGGCACACAGTCTAAAATGGATGAACACCTTCCGGGGGAAAAGGTCCAACAGGGATTGTCCCTGTGCTCTTGTTAACGACTTTAGCCCTGTCTCTGACCTCAGTCCTCAGCCCCTTCTGGGCTAGCTTTAAGTCCCTGCTCACCCTGGTATAGAGTAGTGTCCCCAGGTCTTTCTCCCTGGATACTCCTTGCCTTTATCAGTTCTTATTGCCCCAGCTCTCCAGCCAGGTCACTCCTTCAAGTTCAGTCCCCTTCCAGGGTGCAGGGGGAGTGTAACAAAGTTCAACAAATGGCTGGCACTCTCTGGAGAGCTTCCCATCCCTGGACCTGTTTAAATTTCAGCACTTTGCTTGGGCTCCAAAATGCAACTTGTCCCATTCTTGGGGCTTTGGCCACTTGGCCAGTGGGGAGACCTGGGCCCACCCACTACTCCAGGTCCCAATGTAGGGACCCTACAAATTGCAGTCATGTGCTGCTTCCTTTAATAGCTGCTGCTGCTGTTACATTCCCTTGGCTTCTTCTTCACCAATTACCTTAGGGTTACCATCCTTGGGTTCTCTATTCCCTGCTTGAGCAGGGTGTTTCCCAGGCCTCCTCGCTTGGAGAGTTTCACAGTCTGCCAGTCCTTCTGGACCCTTCTAGTCCCAGCCAGCAACTCAGCTGCTCAGCCCCTGTAGCTCCTTTTATCTGAGCCTGCTGTGTACTGACTGGCTGCTTCCCTGCAGCCTTTCTAGGCAGGCCTGGAGAACTCGGCTTCACTGCTCCTTTTCTGGGGTGGAGTGTGGTAGGTCCATGATACCTCTAGCAGGAGGTCTCAAGGGCCCTGGTACACCGTGTCACAGTTCCCATCATAAAAAACAACTAAACAATTGGCTGTCTCCATAGGGAGGTCAAGGATTGAATAACATTGACATTAGAATTGGGTTAAGTTTTTCAAGTTAAACATTTTTTGCCATCCCCCACCCCATTCAAAATATGCAGATTTGGGACATGGAAGCATTTCATTAATTCATGTTGATTTCACCAAATTGTTGTGATCAAAATAAAAAAAAATCCAAAAAAATCAAAACTTTTTGTTTTGAAATGAAATGAATTTGAAATGAAATGTTTTGATATTTTGAAATGAAATGAATTTGAAATGAAATGTTTTGATATTTTGAAATGAATTCCTTTTTTTGGAATTCACCAAAAAATTTGAAAAAAATGTTATTTTGGGTCAACGTGTAACAATATTTCCCCCCAATTTTTGTAACAGCCAGTAAACAAAAAATTCAGTTATTCACACAGCTCCAATTGAGAATGAACTCCCCTCCTGCTCCTAAAAGTGGTGCCTCCCATCTCAAGGTTGAAGCATATCAACAAGGCATTACAAAGAAGTTTTGCACTACTTCTACCGCTGTCCATCACCCTATGTTCTATCTTTTCTGCCAGTAAAGACATCTAGTTTCTAATGCTGTTAATACACTAATGCTGTCAAGTACTAAATACTCTAAAAATTAAAAAAAGGAAAAAAAAGTTATATTTACAGTTATGGACCTAGGTTCTTCCAAAAGTGACTCGTGATTTTGGGTGCCTCCATTTTTTGGGTGTTCACCTTTAGACACCTTAAAGGGGTCAGAGTTTCAGAGGAGCATTTTCTGAAAAATTAAGTCATCAAAAATCGTTACTCATTTTTGAAAATCTTTGCCATGGTATCAAAAACACAGAATGTAGCCTACGGATTTCCCAGTTAACGCTTTCAAGATTCTTCACTAGCTAGCAATGGAGAGTTTTGATATACCTATAAACATCTATCATCTTTCTGTAGCTGTAATGTATTACACTACATACTGTATGCAGTGCAATTATTATTACATATTTTATAGCATATAATATAGAATAATATTATAGTACATAACATATATACTGTGATATATTAGCTTTCCATGTATGTAATATATTACATACAGCGCTCAGTAGCGTACTAACCACAACTGAGATTTATACAGGAGTATGAAACCATTGTCGAATGGTTTGACAAATGACCTAAGGAGGGATGTAATATCTAAAAGAAAATCCATACTTCAGACATTATTGCCCACTGGTGGCAAGTTTTTCAATACAAGGGACATTATAAGTTAAAAATTCCAACCTCTATGGGCCAACCTCACTTACTCAATTCACAATCAGTCCTGGCTCAGATAAATTCCCACTGAAGTTGGGGAACCTTTGGATTTGGTCCCATATTTATAATGTTTTAAAAACAAAACAAAATATCATTTCTCTGTAGATATTCTCCATATTTAGTTGCCATCATTTAGGTGTCTAATTTAGCTCAGAGGATTATGTGACCCTTTGAGCCAAAAGCTTAACCATCAGCCAGTTTAGATAAATGCCAATGACAAATTCCTTATATTTGAGTTTCTGTCGCTCACATTCACACCTTATTATTCAGAACATAATTGGGCACAGTTCCTAATGTGCTGAAATTATGATGTTTTAAAATTTGTCTGTTTATTTTTACTTCATTATTTCCATCATTTTAGTTGTTCACAATACACTGAGCTCTGTAACAAATATATCTTTGGATGAATGTTTTATACGGTAGCGATCTAAACCACAGCATTACACAATAAGGTGTGGCACAGACACACACTACCCCAAGAAGAGCTCCAAGAAGAATTGTGCTTCAGGCAGGAACAATGTCTCCTGGAGCAGAGGGGGAAGTGCAGCCATTTAAAGGGTCAGCTTTTATGGCCAACAAGCAGGGGAAATGGCTCCATCCTTCTCAATGGATCCTCTAGGCAGGTTGACTGAAATAGCCCTTGGAATGAAATAACCCTTGGACTCAAGGGAACCCAATAGACCCTACTGCATCTCCATTGACATCCATGAAGTCACTCTTGATTTAACTGGTGTATGTGAGAAGAGAATCAGGCCTAAAGAGTGCAAATATTTGCTCACATTTTTAAATTCACTGACATCAGCCATTCTTACCTACCTTTGGCATTTATTTTGAGTTCTCCTGGGAAGCAAAATTGTATGCGAGAACTTTCACAGTTCATGCCATTGTCTTTGCTGCAAAGGGTTGTACTTCCATCCCATTAGGGAGCAAATAAACAATATGATCTGACTTACTGGACAAATCAGAACTAAACAAGACAGCGTGGATTTTGAATATTGAGCTTTAAATATACACAACAAGATGTTTGCAATCCATCCATTGAGTAAAAAAAAAAAATCTCTGAGTGATGGCTGAATATATGCAATCAAATAATAAATTTGAGGGAGTCATGATCTGCTTGTGGCCATTCTCTGAGCAGAAATGGAAAAAGAAAAATATTAGATAATTTATTTGCTCCAATTTAAGGGCCTTATCCAACGTCTTTCTAGTGACTTCAGTGTGGGAGTTGCATTTGGCCTTATTACTATATATGTTGCATGAAACAGAGGCTTCCCCTTTCTCCAATAGGACTTTTGCCATTGGCTTAGGTGGAACTCTGCGACATGGAGAATTTGAAGAATCGAGCCCAATATTACAAACAATGGACAGTTATTTAAAAACCTCATCTTAAATAAGAAGGCTATTACATTAGTTAAATTGGTATCTCCTTCAATGCACCTAAACTGGAAGCATGTACAAAAGCAAAGCAGCAGGATTGTTCCAATTTGTTTATTCTGGCTTTGAAATTAATGCTCTGAATTATTTCTTATCTAGGCACTTGTATTGTACAAAATAATAAATATTAATTTTTAAAATCCAAAAGTAGGATTTCCCCAGTTTGCTCTGCTCTGTGAGTCTGAGCCCAAGTCCATTGAAGTCAGTGGAAAAATTACCATTGATTTTAATGGAGTTTGGAATAAGCCTTGTATAATTCTACACTTTGTTCTGTGCTTTAGACAATATTTACCATTTTACTAATATACAGAAAGTTATGGATACTTTTTTTCTGGTGGGCAAAATGATTATTTTTTTCTTTGTTACAATATTTCAAAATACAGCCTGAAATGCACATCTCACTTACTGTGTGTTTTCTGGTGATAGGTCACTTTACCTGCCACTTAGCCAATGATATTTTGAGTGCTGAGTTCCGGTATTTTCAAAAGTGTTTCAAACGAATGTCTCCCAGAGTGTCAGGGAGTAATCGTCTACCGTCCAATCCGAGCTAACCGTAGAGAGAAAGCCATGTGGATTTTGCTCTGCAGTGGATTTCATGACTATTGGAAAACAAAAACTGGCAGCTCCAATGCCAGCATAATTCACTCTGTTGTTTAAAGATTCCAAATTTTTATGACTATTCTTTGGTGATGAAAGCTGTAAATAATAACAGTAACTTAAAATGCTTTTTTAACCATGGAAAGTACATAAACAGTATAGTCTAATAGATAAAATATGAGAAGAGAAGTTGGGTTTCTTACATTTATTCCTGGCTCTACTATTAACTAGCTTTGGTCAACTCACTCGACCTCTCTGTGCCTTGATTTCTTTGTTTGTAACATAGGAATAATCTGACTTCATCACATGGTCTGGCGTGTCTAGTTAGCATTTGTAGAGCACTTTAAGACCCCTAGAGGAGAGGAGTTCTTATCAGAGGAGGGTACTGTTACCCCAGAGGCAATTAATGGAATCATGCCACAAGGAAAAAAAAATAGAAGCTATACCTTTGTCAAATTCAGTAAGCTAGTGAAGAATAAGGACAAAATGCTACCTTGCTTTATAGAAAATTAAGGATCGCAGCTACATCTATCACCATAAATGGCTTGCTCAAATTGCTTGCATTCTCTGCCCGAGCCATAATATTTCATTCAACTAACCATTCGTTAAACACACATCCTGAAAGCAAATAACTTTAATGTAAATAATTTGTGAAGCATTGTTCCATCTGTTGAAAATGTGCAGTAGTAGTTTCAACCCTTGTCTAAACCAGGCGAGCTACTTTCAGGCAAGTTTGGGAGGTAAATGAACTGTCTGGCTGCTTTTCTTGGCAACATCTCTTATTAGTGGGAGGTGGCAGTAAAGAGAACATGAGGAAGACTGAAAGTGTTTACTTAAAACTTTAGCCAAATGGCTAGGGAGAGTTAAGATAAATCATAACTGTCAATGATGACAACTTTAGACTGCTACTAGTTCACTCCTGTTTATGCCGTTTTAAATGTTGCACTTAGAAATGTTTAGGAGCAGATTGAATTTTTATTGACAGATGCCATCAGCTGTTTAGATATAAATATTTTGAAGTTGGTTCTAACAGTAACATGGACGATTTTCAGGAAGAAGGCTGTAAAGCTTCACACAACACTTGAGAGATAATATTTTTAAGAGTGTCTCTAAAGTATGCATCTGTGACTCATATTTCCCCAAAGAATAAAGTCCATAGATCAGTGCAGGCTTATTACACTTTCTCACACACACACACACACACAAAAGCCAAAATAAAATGTTACAGCAATTGGACATATGGGATTAGAGAACTGAGTCAGTTTTCTTTTATTTTTTTCCCACTCTTGTCTTGAGCACTTTATTTTTTTGGATAGTGGTTCTGATACTAACATTTAAATAGCAGTTAAGACCTCAGTGTCAGCTAGCTAAAGGCCAGAAGTTCAGCCACTAGCCTCAAGAATTTTCCCCTTAAAAGTCTGAGTCATGCTGACCCATGCCATGAAATACAGTAATATGTTCAACAACAGAGTGATTTGAGCAGGAATTTTAAGCAGTAATGATATTTTAATTTTAACCATGATAGCTATTGCTGTTTTCTTTCAAAGCAAACACATTTTATAAATGCCATGTTAGTGTCATAATGCCATAGGATTTACTTGGGAGTATATGGTACTGTAATGCAGCTCCAGGAAGGAAGGGTGGTTCAGTGGCTAAGCCATTAGCCTAGGATTGGCAACTCTTGGTTCAATTCCCTTCTCTATTACAGATTTCCTATGTGACCCTGGATAAATCGCTTATTCTTTCTGTGCCTTTGTTCCCTATATGTAAAATAGTGAGAACAGTACATTAAACATTATGTGGCACTCAAATCCTACACTCACAGGATCCATATTACCACAGAGAGTATAGTGAATGCAAAAAAACAACAACAAAAAAGTGTAGGCAATTCAAATATTGAATACTCACAGATCAAGTAATTGCATATATTCACATTACAGGAGAAACCCTCATTATTGGAATTACCTGATTTTGGAGTGCTAGTTTTCTCAGACTTTACAGTAAAAGTAGCAGTGTTTTCTTATCATATCATTTCAGTGAATTTCTTAAAGAAAAAAAGAAGAGAGAAAAAAAGAAAAAATGAACACAGTGTTATTCATGATTCAGAAAAGTACTTAAATATGTGCTTAACTTTAAGCATGTATATAGGTGCTTCGCTAAGTAGAGTCAGAATTAAGCACACGCATAAGTGTTTTGATGACTCAGGGCTTAAATGCAGTCCATGTCTGAAAGGATGGGAGAGTAGATTGCCGCAGGGCTATCAGGAGGCCAGCAACTAGTTTGGTTTCCCTTGACAGCCACATGCAGTTGTTGACAGAGGACTGATTTGATGAACCACATGTAGTTAATCAGACCAGGCCGTGCGACCAGTGATCTACAGATGGTTCATTGGCTGAGAACATGCACCAGAACTGGGGACCAGAAAAGCCTATATATTTTTGAGGAGGAGGTATGGAGGAAGGAACATGGCAGGGAAGGAGTAGAGATGGGACACTCAGCTGGAGAACTATAGGCGGTCCCACTGGCTGAGGCAACTGTTGAAGATGCAGAGCTTATAATTCTGTTCCCAAGCCCTTCCCCTCCATAGTGAGAGGAGTAATGTACTGTTTATGTTAGCTCCTCTGCCCACACTAACATTCAAATGATATTAAACTCTGAAAATTCATAGTCTGCATAGCATGGCTGAGAAACAATAACATTTTACTATCATTCTCAGGTGAGCACACTGTAGCATGGTAAATTTCTTTAGTGTAAACAAGGCTTGATTCAAAGATCAGGAGAATGACATCCTTTAAACTTACACCGGGGCAAGGTCCTGATTCAGCAATGCACTTAACATACATGCTTAACTTTGCAATTTGGAAATCAATGGGATTTAAGAATGTGCTTAAAGTTAAGCATGTGCTTCAGTGGTTTTGCTGAGTCAGAGCCTAAATCAAGAGTAATTACTTAAGTCAATGGGATAAAAGTAGAGTAAAATTAATGCAAGTGAGAAGAGAATCATGTTTAAACTTCATAATTTTATTGCTTGCACATAAAAATCAAGTTACATTTGAAGAAAATCTGATAGTTTTAAAGTTAAAACATTAAAAATAAGCTAGTCCTTAACATACAAGTTCTGGAAATGAATTTTTTTTAAGAATAGAAAATTTGTGATTTGCATTTGTAAAACTCCAAACTTTAAATGTTTATAATGTAATTATCTGACTAATTAATCAAATATTTTTCAAATTAGGTTTGATTTGAAGTCTCGGAGATTTACAAAACAATCCAAATTTGAAGTTCTTACCCTCAGCTAATTTTGAATTATCTGACCACCAATTTAAAAGATCACGCAACTGATATTACTCAAATATTTTTGAACAATTCTTGTTTGTTAAGAAGAAGCAGAGAAAATTTTAGCCTTAAAGGAAAGTGATTGAGAAAGTAAAGTGCGATCAAAAAGAAGTATTAGAAATATCAGAATGGAAGTTTCGATTTAACCATTACTATAGAAGCTGCTATTTACACCTGCTACAGTTGATGATAATTGTTGTCAGGGTTGTCATTATACAGACAAGAACAAACAACTGGAAAAATTCTGGCTACCTATCAAGCAAATGGACTTTATTGCAGACATTTTCATAAACTTCTGCTGTTAAGGTTGTGAGTTAAGGTAACACTAAATTATTGGCATCATAATGGCCAGTTTGAATCTGTAAACATGAGATTGTTCACACCTCCTGGAGCACCAGTGGAAGTCTAGAAGACCGGAGGACACTTAAATTGAATTCTGAAAGAAACTAGTGGTAGAATTTATGAAGAAAGTTGGTATTACCCTGGAAAACTTGCTCAATTTAGCTAAGAGCTCCACATAAGTAAGTAATACAATACAGCTTTGCTCAAAGTTGAAAAGGGTATTTCCAAGGAACTGCAGTCCCATTAGTTTGGTATTTAATATAGAATACAGTAAAGGACATGTTATAAAAGTAAATACATAGTGCTAAACTCACAAGAGATAACAAGAATGATTTAGAAAGGGAAGGTCTTGGCTAACTTGATGCTTCAGGACGTTGCAGACAAAGCTGATAAAACACAACATAATTCATTTGGATCTTCAGAATATTTTGACAAAATTCCATACTACTGGTCTCTGTTTAAGCTAAAAGTTGCCAGGATCTAGGGAAGTACACGAGAGTGGATAAAGAGCTGATGGAAAAAAAACCCAGAGTAGCTATGTTAGATTGTGGAAAACGAGATTTACTGGAGCACGACAGGGGTCAACATTTAGGCCTCTACTGTTCATGATCTATAAAAATGATATAGGCTAGTAAAATTTGCTGACTGCACAATGTTGAAGGAGCCATGAACCTACAATGCAAAGCAAGAAAAAATCAAAAGTGGTTTTGCTTAGCTTGCTTGTTTTCACTGCTCAGAAAGCACTAATAATCTACTTTGTGCTAGGTCATCAATGCAAATACATTTTAAGAATACCTAAGCCATAAAGTAAATAGAGACAGGCCAAAAAGAAAAAAAATTCTTTTGGCTCATACGCAAGCATTACATTAGTGTGAATACAAGTCCTGTATTGCTTGGAACAATGCCAAAAGTCAGTCATTACCCCAGGTAAGGCATGGGTGAATTCCCCAGGCTTATGTCCTGGTTTTTTAAAGTTCATGATTAGGCTGTGTGAATACAGAGATGGTACACTGAACTGAAAAAATGACCTCAAAAGGATGACATAAATCCCAAACAGTAGCACTGCTGAGTTCAACAAGATCCATAGGGGACACCTTCGAACTTGTGAAATCTAGTATTGATCCTTCCTCTGAAGATACTGGGAGGCTATGAGTGACACTCCCCTAACCCAAGACTAGCTAACATTGGTTGTGGGTGGTCTGGTTGTTAAAGCAGTGGACTAAGTCTCAGGAGACTTGGATTCAATTTCTGACGCTGCCACAGATTTCCCTTGTGACCTTGGGCAAGATACTTAATCACTCTGTAAAATGGGGCGATAATGCTTCCATTGCCTGTTTAGATCTCAAGCTCTTCAGGGCAGTGATTGTCTCTTACTACATGTTAGCACAATGGCAACCTAATCTCAGGGGGCCACCAGGTAATATACAGGAGCCAGCAAACAGAGCTGAAAACAGGGGCATTTGAGTGGAGATCTGTTGGAGGAGAAGCAACACAAGCCCCTGTTTCTTAGGAGCAGAAAATGAATTCTTGAGAGCATTTCTTTGTTTGCTTTTCCTTGCTGGTTTATTTTCTGTTTATTTTGATCTTGCAGTGGCTGAAGCAGAGCCTTTGATCAAACAGAAGCCCTGTTTAGGGGGTAGGGCTTCCCTGAATAGAGGGTGGGGCTTCACAAATCTGTATGCCGATAAAGGCAGTCACGGGGCCAGCTAGTGGCACAGGAGACAGCAAACAGAGCTGAAATCAGGGGAATTTGTAAGGGGAGATTGGGGGAGGGATTGTGTGGTATTCTGTTTTTGGTGTATGTGTGTGTGTGTTTTCCTTGACAGGAACTTAGGAGGGAAGGCTATGACAGGTAGAGAGGCAGCAGTGGTGGTGAGCCAAGGAATGAAAGAGACAATAAAAATGACAGGATGTGAAAGCTGCAGGATGTACGTAGTCCTGGAGCGGGTACTTAAAAGGTGCTTCGTTTGTGTGAAGTGCCACCTGATAGATCTGATGGAAGAGAAGATCAAAGGTTTGGAGATGCAGGTTGTCAGGAGTCTACCCTCACTTGAAACTGGGCGGTTTCAAAGTGAGGACCCGCATGTCTTCCCCCCACCCCAAAATCCTAGGGTAGGTCTCCCCTTCGGCTGCCACCACCCGGTCAATTCCGTGGGCCGGGACACCCCTGTTTCCCCCCTTGGGAACACAGATCAATTCACAGAGGAGGAACCTCCCCCCTCCTCCCTCTCTCCAGCCTGCTCTGGAGACAGAGGTGCCTGGATTCAAACGCCTTGAATCTCACACACACAGGGAAGCAGCCCACTTCCCCCTCCCCTTCCCCTGAATTTCCCCAAGGGAAGGAATTAACCAAGTCCAAAGAAAAGAAAAGAATTTATTAAGAGAACAAAAGAAAATATAGAATCTCTATGAATCCAAGCTGGGCACTCATAGGGTATAACCTTGCTAAGTTCTGGAGAGAATCCTCTCTCTTTCTCAGTACAACCAGTACAAGCAGAATTAAGAATAATCAATAACAAACACACAGAATTGCAAACATAGGATTATTAGATAAGGACACAAAGTATCTTTCTAATACTCACTATCTTGACTAGAAGAAATTAGTTCAGAAAGGTGGAACTTGTAGGGACTTGATTAACTCGTCTGGTCTCTTGAACTCCAACCGGGCAAAGACAAAGACCCCCCCAAACAGAGGGAAAAGTTCCCTCCTAGGAGTTTCAAATTCTCTTCCCTGATTGGTCCTCAGGTCAGATGCCCACCAGGTACTATGCTTTAACCCTTTACTAACTATTCATGACACGCCCCCCAAATCGTCACAGTGGGATCCACTGGCGGCGATTTCCTCCTAGAACTGTAAAACAACCAGAGTAAGAAAACACATGCACTATTACATCGACTACTAAGCATGAAAACATATTAAGAACAGTTTTTAGCCACTTGATTCTGGGAAACTTTCACGAGAGAGTGCATCAGCAACTTTGTTGGAAGCTCCTGAAATGTGTTGAATGTCAAAGTCAAAGTCTTGGAGAGCTAAGCTCCAGCGGAGAAGTTTCTTGTTGTTTCCCTTGTTGGTGTGAAGCCACTTTAGCGCAGCATGGTCAGTTTGTAGCTGGAACTGCCGGCCCCAAACGTATGGGCGTAGCTTTTCCAAGGCATACACAATGGCGTAACATTCTTTTTCACTGATGGACCAGTGGCTTTCCCTCTCAGACAGTTTCTTGCTGAGAAACACGACAGGATGGAAGTTGTGATCCGGTCCTTCCTGCATTAGTACCGCTCCTACCCCACGTTCAGATGCATCGGTGGTAACTAGGAAGGGTTTGTCAAAGTCTGGGGCCCTTAATACAGGGTCCGACATGAGCATTGCCTTAAGCTGGGTAAAGGCTTTCTGACACTCATCAGTCCACTTAACTGCATTTGGCTGGGTTTTCCTGGTCAGATCAGTTAGTGGGGCAGCGATTTGGCTGTAGTGTGGTACAAATCGCCTGTAATATCCGGCCAAACCTAAGAAGGATTGGACCTGTTTCTTTGACCTTGGGACAGGCCACTGTTGGATAGCCTCCACCTTGGCCTGTAGGGGTTGATGGTTCCTTGACCCACCTGGTGTCCTAGGTAAGTCACTCTGTTGTGGCCTATTTGACACTTTTTGGCCTTAACAGTTAGTCCTGCCTGCCTGATGCGCTCTAAAACCATTTTCAAATGTTCTAGGTGTTCGGGCCATGAATCAGAAAAAATGGCCACATCATCGAGGTATGCAACTGCACAGTCTTCCAATCCTGCTAGTAGACCATCCACCAGCCTTTGGAAGGTGGCAGGTGCATTCCGCAGTCCGAACGGAAGCACAGTAAACTCATACACCCCTGCATGGGTGATGAAGGCAGATTTTTCCCTGGCGGGTTCATCTAGTGGTACCTGCCAGTATCCCTTGGTTAAATCAATGGTAGAGATGAACTGGGCACGTCCCAACTTTTCCAATAGCTCATCAGTGCGTGGCATTGGATAGTTGTCTGGACGAGTTACAGCATTTAGCTTACGGTAGTCCACACAAAAGCGTATTTCCCCATCTGGTTTGGGAACCAGAACCACTGGAGATGCCCATGTACTGGTAGAAGGGCGGATGATACCCATCTCCAACATGTTGTCAATCTCCTGTTTAATAGCAACTTTGGCATGAGGTGACACCCGGTAGGGTGGTGTTCTAATCGGGTGAGCATTACCTGTGTCAATGGAGTGGTAGGTTTGCTCAGTCCGTCCTGGGATGGCTGAGAACAAGGGGTCGAAGTCAGTGCACAGTCCCTTGATCTGTTGCCGCTGTAGACGTTGTAGGGTTGTGGAGAGGGTCACCTCTTCCACACCACCATTTCTTTTACCTTCGTAGTAGACACCTTCAGGCCACTCGGTGTCATCTCCTTCCTGAACTGTAAAGTGACAGACCTGTAATTCTCTGGGATAAAAGGGCTTTAGAGAGTTAACATGAAACACTTTAGGCTTTAAAAAGGAATCAGGGAATGTTATGAGGTAGTTAACAGCTCCCAGGCGCTCCTGGACCATGTATGGTCCTTCCCAGGACGCTTCCATCTTATGGGCCTGTTGCGCCTTCAAGACCATGACCTGGTCTCCTACCTTGAAGGACCGCTCCTTGGCATGTCGATCATACCAGACCTTTTGCTCCGCTTGAGCATCTCTTAAGTTCTCTCGAGCAAGGGCCCAAGAGTCTCGGAGGGTGTTTTGAAGGTTGCTTACAAAGTCCAGAATGTTAGTCCCTGGAGGAGGTGTAAACCCCTCCCATTGCTGCTTTACCAGCTCTAATGGCCCCTTAACCTCATGGCCATACACCAGCTCGAATGGTGAGAATCCTAAACTCGGATGTGGAACAGCCCTGTAGGCAAACAGCAACTGTTGTAACACTAGATCCCAATTATTGGAGTGTGCATTGACGAATTTGCGGATCATGGCCCCCAAAGTTCCATTGAACCTTTCCACTAGGCCATTAGTTTGGTGATGGTACGGGGTGGCAACCAAGTGATGCACCCCATGAGTTTCCCACAGGTCTTTCATGGTCCCTGATAGGAAATTTGTTCCCGAATCTGTAAGAATTTCAGAGGGCCAACCCACCCTGGTAAAAATGTCAGTTAAGGCCTGGCACACAGTGTTAGCCCTGGTGTTGCCTAGAGCTACTGCTTCCGGCCATCTGGTAGCAAAGTCCACAAAAGTCAGTATGTACTGTTTTCCTCTGGGGGTCTTTTTTGGGAAAGGACCCATAATATCCACAGCTACTCGCTGAAATGGGACCTCCATTATGGGGAGTGGTTGGAGAGGGGCCTTGACCTGGTCTTGAGGTTTTCCTACCTTTTGGCATACCTCACAAGACCGGACATACTTGACAACGTCTTTGCCCATCCCCTCCCAGTCAAAGGACCTTCCCAACCTGTCTTTGCTTCGTTTCACCCCAGAATGGCCACTAGGGTGATCATGGGCTAAGCTTAAGAGCTTTTCCCGGTACTTGGTCGGAACGAGCAACCG
This sequence comes from Mauremys mutica, assembly GCF_020497125.1. NCBI lineage: Eukaryota > Metazoa > Chordata > Testudines > Geoemydidae > Mauremys > Mauremys mutica. Next base: position 24,802,548 of record NC_059074.1, read on the forward strand.
TTTTTGAGGATGCCAGCCCTCCTGGTGTCCACCAGAAAGAAATTCCTTGTATAACAGTCCTTTCTCCACAACGAACCGGGATCGGGTAGTAGAGCTGAGAGGCGGTGGGTTGCTGCGTGCCGCCGCCCATGCTTTCTTGAGGCTGTCATCGGCTTCCTGCTCTCTCTGGAACTGTTCCCTTGAGGCGGGAGACACCAGTTCCTCTGGAAGCGATGTAGGTGATGAGGTTGTTTCCGTTGACTGTGGACCGCTCCCCGCTGGTGCACAAAGTGTCATTTCAGGCTCCGGCTGAGCCTCTTGGGTAGGGTTGTTTGCTGCTTCTGCCAGTTCAGGCCCGTTGGCGCCCTCTGGCGGTGGAGTTGCAAGTGCTGGCGCCGGTGCTGGCGCTGGTTGCTCTTCCAGTTCCGGTTCTGGGACTGGATGTACTATGGCTGCTGTAGGTGTTGGCCTGGGATCCGGTTCCACCACCTCTGTCTGGGTCTCTGGTAACACAGACGGGGTCCCGGTGGATGGCTCAGGAACAGGGATGGGTCCGGCAGCTCGTCTGGCTTGGCTGCGTGTAACCACTCCCTCTGTTTTTTGCTGTTCAATGTGTCGGGCCAAGTCGTTCCCCAGTAGCATGGGAATCGGATGGTTGTCATAGACAGCAAAAGTCCACTTCCCTGACCAGCCCTTGTACTGGACAGGTAAACGCACTGTAGGTAATGTTACAGGTTTTGACATGAAGGGTCGAATTGTCACTTTGGTTTTCTGGTTGATGAATTTGGGGTCCACGAAGGTTCGGTGGATAGCTGACACATGTGCTGCAGTGTCTCTCCATGCGATGATCTCCTTTTCGTCCACTCTCAAAGTTTCCCTATGTTCTAAGGGTATTTGAGATACATCTATGTCCGGCTTTCCTTGGTGTGAAGGTGCAAGGAGTTGCACTCGGTTTAGGTTCTTTGGGCATTTGGCTTTGATATGCCCCAATTCATTGCATTGAAAACATCGCCCAGTTGATGGGTCACCGGTTTGTGTTGGTCTACTGGAGACTGGTGAGGTAGAAGGAAAGGTAGAGTCTGACTGTCCGTGGGTTGTAGGTGTGGGTTTGATTGGTCCGCGACGGTAGGGTTTAGTGTCGGTGTGTACCCTGTTGGATTCGCTCCCCTTGGCAGTAGCTTTCGTGTTGTCTACCGATGCCATCCATCTGGCTCCAATCTCTCCTGCCTCAGTGAGAGTTTTTGGTTTACCATCTTGGATGTAGCGTCTAATGTTCTCAGGAACACCATCTAGGAACTGTTCCATCAATATCAGGAGGTGTAGGTCGTCTAGCTCCTTAACCTTGGATCCTGATATCCAGGAGAAATAGTGTTTTTCCAGGTAAGCAGCGTGCTCTGGAAATGACATCTCTGGTTTCCATTTCTGGGCTCTGAAACGCTGACGGGCGTGATCAGGGGTGATGCCCATTCTGAGTCTGGCCTTGGTTAGGAACAGTGGAAAGTCGTCCATCAGGTCTCTAGGCATTTCAGATGCCCACCAGGGATAATTGTCCGCTGAGCTGTGACCTCAGCTCCAGCATGTATTGATCTTTAGGAAGATGGTATCCAATACAGGCCCTCTCAAAGTTTTCTAAAAAGGCCTCAACATCATCCCCGGCCCTGTAGGCGGGAAATTTTCTCCGAGAAGGTTGATCAGTAGGTTGAAGAGGGATTGGATTGGGTGGAGTTTGCTGTTTAGCTTTTTCTAATTCCAAAGCCTGTGTCTGGATTCGTAGCTCTAACTCTTTGGTTTCCCGGTCAGCCTCTTTGGCTGCCATGGCCCTCCTGTGTTCTGCCTCTTTGGCTTTTTGGGTAGCTTCTAGTTTTTCCATCTCTCTCTGATGGGCAGCTTCCTCCTTCTCTTTTTGTGCCTGTAGGATTTTTAAATTTACTTGAGCAATTTCCAGTTCGGTCTTTGAGTCAGTCATGTCTGTGCCTTCAGGTGCTGGTCACACCCCTCTGCAGTCAGTGAACCGTATGTGTTGCTTGACAGTCCCTACCCCTGCCTATGATAACTTGAGTAAAGAAAGAGAAATCAATCCTTTGTATAGCAAATTGTGGTTTGTGTAATGTTACTGGTTTGTACTGAGAAAGAGGGAAAGAGTTAAAAAAAAAATTTCTCTGTCTCCCTCTGCTCTGAGTTGCTGTACTCAGCAGCCCAGCTGAAAGGCTGCTGCTAACAATACCCCTGAGAAAAATCTGGTCTATTCCTTAGGGATTTGTGTTCTCCTGTCTTCTGATCCTTTCAAAAGACACAGGGAGAGAAAAAAAAAAAAACCTGGCTGGAGGCTTTCTCTCTGCAACCCCCAAACCTGCTTTTCCTGTTGGATGGGAATGTACTTTGGCGAGCACTTCCCCCCACCTCAGGAATCCTGAGTGGTACCTCGTATCACAATGGACGCAAGTACTGTAACAGAAAGCCCTGCAAAAAACTGAAAATACTTGTAACCCTGAAACTGCCTCAGAGTGCCTCTGGTAGAAAAGCCTTGCCTCTCTCTCTGGGTCCGAAACACCACTGCCACCATGTCAGGAGTCTACCCTCACTTGAAACTGGGCGGTTTCAAAGTGAGGACCCGCATGTCTTCCCCCCACCCCAAAATCCTAGGGTAGGTCTCCCCTTCGGCTGCCACCACCCGGTCAATTCCGTGGGCCGGGACACCCCTGTTTCCCCCCTTGGGAACACAGATCAATTCACAGAGGAGGAACCTCCCCCCTCCTCCCTCTCTCCAGCCTGCTCTGGAGACAGAGGTGCCTGGATTCAAACGCCTTGAATCTCACACACACAGGGAAGCAGCCCACTTCCCCCTCCCCTTCCCCTGAATTTCCCCAAGGGAAGGAATTAACCAAGTCCAAAGAAAAGAAAAGAATTTATTAAGAGAACAAAAGAAAATATAGAATCTCTATGAATCCAAGCTGGGCACTCATAGGGTATAACCTTGCTAAGTTCTGGAGAGAATCCTCTCTCTTTCTCAGTACAACCAGTACAAGCAGAATTAAGAATAATCAATAACAAACACACAGAATTGCAAACATAGGATTATTAGATAAGGACACAAAGTATCTTTCTAATACTCACTATCTTGACTAGAAGAAATTAGTTCAGAAAGGTGGAACTTGTAGGGACTTGATTAACTCGTCTGGTCTCTTGAACTCCAACCGGGCAAAGACAAAGACCCCCCCAAACAGAGGGAAAAGTTCCCTCCTAGGAGTTTCAAATTCTCTTCCCTGATTGGTCCTCAGGTCAGATGCCCACCAGGTACTATGCTTTAACCCTTTACTAACTATTCATGACACAGGTAAAAACTATGGTTGAGTTTCAAAGGGGATTTAAGCAGATGATGGCGGGAAGGTGAGAAGAGGCTGAAGGGAAAACTCAAGGCTTGCAGATGCAAGCTGGACTGGAGAACCATGAGGGTAGATTGCTGGATGAGGGAAGTGGTCAGTGGAAGCACATGATTATAAGAACAAGGCAGAGGAAAAGTCCAGCTATCAAAAGACAAATAGAGCTGAGGAACAGGTTGGCTGAGTTGGAAAGAAGTTGGGGAAGAAAGGCAACAGAGGCTTTACCGGGCTAGTGCTTGGGGTATGCTACAGACCCCAAGGATCCAATGTGGACATGGATAGAGATGGTTTTAATATTTTTAATTAAAGAAATACTACTGGGAATTGTGTGATTATGGGAAACTTTAATTTCCCAGATATAGATTTGAGGACAGGTACTACTAATAATGGTAGAATCCAGATATTCCTGGCTGCGATAGCTGACAGATTTCTTCACTAAATTGTGATTGAACCAACAAGAAGAGATGACATTTTAGATTTAGTATTGGTAAGTAGCGAGGACCTCAAAGAAGAGCTGGTTGTAGAGGACAACCTTGGTTTGAGTGATCATGAGATAATTCAGTTTAAACTAAATGGAGGGATAAACAAAAATAGGTCAACAACTAGGATCCTTGATTTCAAAAAGTCAAACTTTAAAAAATTAAGGTACGTAGTTAGGGAAGTAGACTGGACTGAAGAACGCAAAGATCTGAAGGTGAAGGAGGCTTGGAATTGCTTTAAGTCAAAGTTGCGGAATCTATGTGAAGCCTGCATTCCAAGCAAGGGGAAAAAATCATAGGGAAGGATTGCAGACCAGACTGGATGAACAAGCATGTCAAACAGGTTATTAGGAGAAAACAGAAAGCCTACAAGGAATGGAAGATGGGATGGATCGGAAAGGAACGGTACATCTTGAAGATCATAAAGTGTAGGGAACAAGTGAGAACTGCCGAAAGCCAAGCAGAATTGGACCTTGCCAAGGAAATTATAACCAATAGTAAAAGGGTTTTAAGCCATATAAAAAAAAAGAAACAAGGAAAAAAGAAATGGGACCTTTAAACACTGAGGATGGGGTGGAGATTAAAGATAATCTAGGCATGGCCCAACACCTAAATAAATACATTCTCTCAGTTTTTAAAAGGGTAATGAGGATGTTATGGGTAGTGACAGAGTGGCTAATGGGAATGAAGATATGGAAATAGAAATTACCACATCTGAGGTGGAAGTCAAATTCAAACATCTTAATGGCTCAAATCAGGAGTCCTGGATAATCTCCATCCAAAATTATTAAAGCACTGACACAAGAAACTGCAAGCCCAATAGCAATGATTTTTAATGAATCTGTAAACTTGGGGATCATACCCTCTGACTGGACAATTCATATTATAATACCTATTTTTGAGAAAGGAAAAAAACGTGATCTAGGAAGCTACAAGCCTGCTAGTTTGACCTCAGTTTTATGCAAGGTGATGGAACAAATTTTGAAAGAGAAAGTAATGAAGGACCTAGAGGTAAATGATTATTGGGATAAAATACAATATGGTTTTACAAAAGTAAGATCATGCCAGACTGACCTGATCTCTTTCTTTGAGACGATAACCAATTTTCGAGACAAAGGAAATGCAGTAGATCTAATCTACCTGGATTTGAGTAAAGCATTTGATACAGTTCCACATGGGAAATTATTAGTTAAACTGGAGAAAGATGAGGAATAATATGAGAAATTGACAGAAGGATAAGAAACGTTTTAAAGGGGAGACTACAAGGGGTCATATTGAAAGGCGAACTGTAAGGCTACAGGGAGGTTACTAGTGAGCTTCCTCAGGGATCAATCTTGGAACCAATCTTATTTAACATTTTCTATTTTATTTTCTTATTTAACATTAACTACCTTGGCACAAAAAGTGGGAGTGTGCTAATAAAATTTGCAGATGACACAAACTTGGGAGGTATTGCCAAGACAGAGGAGGACCATAATACCATACAAGAAGATTTAGAAGACCTTGAAAACTGGAGTAATAGAAATGGGATGAAATTTAATAGTGCAAGGTCATGCACATTGGGACTAACAACAAGAATTTTTGCTATAAGATGAGGTCTTATCAGTTAGAAGCAACAGAAGAAGAGAAAGACGCGGGTGTACTGGTCAATCACAGGATAACTACAAGTCACCAATGTGATGCAGCAGTGAAAAAGGCTAAAGCCATCCTTGGATGCAACAGACAAGGTCATATGGAAGTTGTTCCATGCTCCTAATCATTTTTGTTGCCCTCTCTGTAGCTTTTCTAATAAATTCTAATTCGAATATAATATAGAAATGTGGCTTGTTTAGCCTATCCAAACAAAGGCTGAGGGAGATAGGATTGTACTCTATAAATACATCAGAGGGATAAACATCAGGGAGGGAGAAGAGTTATTTAAGTTAATGGCCAAAGCTGGCACAAGAACAAGAGGATATAAACTGGCCATCCACAAGTTTAGGTTTGAAATTAGATGAAGGTTTCTAACCATCAGAAAAGTGAAGTTCTGGAACAGCCTTTCAAAGGGAGTAGTAGGAGCAAAAACCCTAACTGGTTTCAAGACTGAGCTTGATACATTTATGGAGGTGATGGTATGAGAGGACTGCCTACAATGGCAGGTAGCCCATCTGTGACTGTTAATAGCAAATATCTGCAGTGGCCAGAGATGGGATACTAGATGGGGAGGGCTCTAAGTAACTACAGCGAATTCTTTCCCAGGTCTCTGACTGGTGGCTGTTGCCAACAGACTTGAGGGGTCTAACTGATTGCTATATTTGGGATCAGGAACGAATTTTCTCCCAGGTCAGATTGGCAGAGAGCCTGTTTCTTTTTTTTTGTTTGTTTGGGTTTTTTTGCCTTCTTCAGCATGGGGCACAGGTCACTTGCTGGTTTAAAACTAGAGTAAATGATGGGTTCTCTGTAACGTGAAGTCTTTAATTCATTATTTGAGGGCGTCAGTAACTCACCCAAAGTTTATGGGTCTATTACAGGAGGGGGTGGGTGAGGTTTTGGTGTGAGATATGAAGGAGGTCAGACTAGATGATCACGATGGTACCTTCTGGCCTTAAAATCTACCAGTCTCTGAGCTACAGTGAGGGATAGCTACACTGTAAAAAAAAAAAAACAATATATATATATATATATATATATATATATATATATATATGTTCTTAACTTGGGTTAAAATAGCAGTGAAGATATGGCAACTCAGGTTAGCAGGTTGAGTTCAACTCCACACTCTCTTATAGACTTTAATTTGAATTGCTAACTTAACTTAAAAGCTGAGTTGACTTGTTTTATCTTCTATTTTAACATATTTAACGTAAATTAGCTAACCCACTTATGAACACACGTTTTTTGCAATGTAGACATAACCTAAGCTTTGAACCAAAAATTCTGAGAATCTTACTTTTCTTTTATAAAGGAAAATTCCTTGAAAACAGAATTTTAAATTAATATAAGTATTAGTGAATTTTGCACTTTTCCTTTCAGTCCTTTTATTATTTTATAAGGACAATGTTATTTTATGGGATTAATTCTTTGTTATAGAGGAATAAAAACTATAGGGCTTATTTCTTTTTTGGTGTGCAAACTGGGAATATGCTATATCTGAAATTTGGGACACATCAGTGGGGCTGGTCAAACATTTTCCATCTAAATGTTTTTGAGAGAAAAATTTGGTTTTCATGTAATGTAACGTATTTTTTTCACAAGCAATGTTTGCTTTCCATGATACACTTTTATGTATTTTTGTTGCTGTTGCAAAACAGAATACTAAACAATTCAATTTTGAAATACCACACAATTGAAAGCTATCTAATAATATTTTTACTGGGTATGAAGAATCAAAGTAAGATTCAGACCATGATTAGCAGAAGTCAGATCCAGCAGAGGAAACAAATAAGGTTTTAATTACACTTTAGAGACTGAATATTAGCCAGGGCAAGGAGAAGAAGGAGGGAGAGCAGAGCTGGGGTGGGGTGGGGTGGGGTGGGGTGGGGTGGGGAAAGGGACTGAGTATAGATAAAAGCCACATCGGGTGCCATAGAAGCCATAATTTCAAAACCCGAATGTCATCCAAAGAAAACTGTCTTTTTAGCAGAAGTTCTGATTACTGAGTGACCTTCCAATGTGTGGGGGTAGGAGAAATATGCTCTCCCAAATAGCTCAGAGATGAAAGAAAAATGTCTGAGGTCTCTCTGTAAAGAATGGGACATTGTCAGGGCAAATACCCATTTGAAAAGGTGATGGGAAGGAAAATAGACAATAGGAATTTATATTCTACAGTAAATTAGTGGTTCATTGCATCCAGTATCTTATCTTCATACTACAGCATTTTGAAAACTATGGGGATACCCCTACGGGGTGTGATGGTTTTTCTACAGGAACATAGGCAGGCTTCTCATTTGTTTTCCAGAATCTAACTTTTAATTTAAAACAGAATAAGGCCTGAATGCACAAAAGGAATCAGGAAACTAAACCACTATTTTAGGTGCACAAGTCCCAGTTTCAATACCACTGTGAGACACAAAACTCCCACTGAATGTTGTAGGTGGCCAAACTTACTTGGTGCCTAAGTTTTTGCACTTAAAGTTCCCTAGGCACCTATGTTTCTGCCTCTGAACTTGCACACTGTTGTCTCTCTCCAGGCACCCAGGAGCCTATCTCCTGCCTAAGCCCAAGAGCAAATCACACACCAGGGACAGATAGGCATTTGGCTACCTAAGTTGTACATGGGGTAGGGTGACCAGATAACAAATGTGAAAAATCGGGACAGTGGGTGAGGCATAATAAACATCTATATAAGATAAATCCCCGAATATCAGAACTGTCCCTATAAAATCTGGATATCTGGTCACTCTAGCGAGTGCTCAAAGGAGATTAGACAGTCTTGGGGGGGAAGGTGAGGAGAGAGACAGATTATGAATACAAGCACGAGAAGGCTAGTGAGTAGAGCACTCACCCAGGATGTGGGTGTCCCAGGATCAAGTGCTCCCGTGACTTTATTTATCCAGAGCTCAACAGCTTCAACAGAAGAGACTGAGGGAACCCACATCTGGCTATCCTATACTCCTTAGCACATAGGTACCTAACTCAGGCTGCATGAATTACAATGATTTTCTAGATGCCTAAAAGTTAGGCGTTGGGATGCTCAGCGTTACGACACCTAACTCCTTTTGTACATTCAGGCCTAAGGCCCAGATATTTAAACATATTTTAAAATCAACAGTCAATGAGATTTAGACTTCTGAGTGCTTAAATACCTTTTGAAAATGATATTTAGGCTCCTAAATCAGTTAAGTGTTGTGACACGGAGGGCAGCATAGCCTAAATAACTTTAAAAATCAGGGCCTTGAGGGTCTAGCGGTGATGGCTGCAAAAAACAAAACAAAGCCAAACCTCGAGAATGTGACCTAAGGGTAAATGATGCAGCCGTGTCTGCCTGAGTTGGTGGAACCCAAGAAACAATCACTCTGAGGCGAGAACTGCAACATTTATCTCAATGGGTCTTTACTCAGATGTCAGTGATGATATTTTAAATGTCAACATAGTGGACTATTTCACTGCTCAAGGATGTGGAAGAGCTTGTCTACACATCACGGCAAAGTGCACTAGAAGGGTGCAATTAGTAAAGTGTACTAATGAGTTGTACTCTACCTGCCCTGTGTGGACCCTGCTGGCACACTGTAAAAGATACCTAGGTTGTGGTAACATAGTTTCTATTTGAAACAGGACTACATTAATGCAAACTAGGTAGACCATGCCAGCAAGGTCTACAAGGGGCACTTAGAGTGCTACACATTAGAGCATTTTACAAATCATATCCCTGTAGTGCGCTTTGCCAGTACCATATAGACAAGCCCTAAGAAAAGAGAGGACATATATGATGAAGACTGACACATTCTACTCAGAGTGACCATTCGTTTTAGATAGGCCTCTAACACCATATGGCAAGTATGAAGCGGTAGCAAGTTTGGTTCATTTCCTTAAAGGGAGGATAAGCTATCACAAATTAGAGAAACACTGTCATACTAGGTAATTCAGAGGAAAGTGAAAAAAAATTCCATAGTGGGCAATTATGGAATACCTGGTCCACAGGAGAAGTTTTATCCTAATCCCAGTGATGGTTGGCTTGAGCATGATGGTTTATATCACTTACTAAAATTAATTTATTCCTTCTAACGTAAATGTGGATCCTCTCACTATCTCTACTCATGTCCAATCCTTTGTTTGGACTGGAGAATGGGGAGATGCACATGGGAAGAGCCCCTCTGCACACGGATTCCCCCTTAAAATATGTGGTCCAAAATTATATCAAATTGCCTAGACAATCCATATCCAGCCCATTGTGCTGCAAAACACCATCCTGCTTGGAATAGAGATACACTAAACACTTCAGACAGGGACGGTCCAGGACTCAGAAGTACTGAATTCCTCCCTGTAGGAGTTTAGGGCACTCAGCGTCTTGCAAGATCAAGGCCTTTGTTTGAGTGAAAACACAGGCACTGACTTTTACTTTTCCACAGGGATGCTCTACCCCCTCTCTGCCCTGAAGCCCTGCCCCACTCTGCCCCTTCCCCAAGGCCCTGCCTTTGTCCCACATCTTCCCACCCTACTTGCCCCCGCAAGGCTCCACCCTCGCTTTGTCCCTCCCCAAGGCCCCACCCTCGTGTCACCTCTTCCCACCCCCACTCCACTCCCTCCCCAAGACCCTTGCCTGCCCGCCGCTCACTGCTCTCCACCCTCCCCCAAGGCCCTCCCGAGCTGCCAAACAGCTGTTTGGCAGCACTCCCTATCAGCTGTTTGGCGGTGTCCCCGATTAGCTGGCAGCACCCCCAGTTAGATGATCGGCGGTGCTGCCTAACAGCTGTGGCTGGTGGGTGCTGAGCATCCTTTTTTTTTTCAGTGGGTGCTCCAGCCCCAGAGCACCCACAAAGTCAGTACCTATGAGTGAATCTGCTACATGTTTTGCAGGATTTCCCATTTGCTTGTGGAAACATGTTACAAACCTGAAAGGAAACCAATGTAATATTTGGAAGAGAACAAAAAAGGAGGGAATGAGACTACTCTCAGGAGTAAAAGGCTGAGTGATAACCAGGCCTCAAGCCAAGTAGAAGGATCCCACTGTCGGCCCTGCTTCTCCTCTCCACCTCCACTCTCAATTCCCCCTTCCCACTCCAAGCAATATTTGCTTTTCCTTGGCATGAAATAGCTACATGAGTCTATGTCATTCCTGCTAATACCCACGAGGGTTGATTTTGTTTCTGGCTGCAGTTTTGATGATGACGACAGGATATAACAAAACTTATCTGTGTAGCCTCGAGGTAGATGGATCAGAAAATCCACAGCTGCAGCATTTAGAATCTTAAACGGTAGAGACAAGGTCAACCAAAGTTATTATTTTAGCCCAGCATAGGTGATAAGTCCCTCTTCCCCCAGCGGAAAGGAAATCAAATCCACTCAGAGCAGGAGTAGAGAAGCACTTGTTCACCAAGCCTAAAAACTTCAGTTGGATACTGGAGTTAATTCTCCCTCCCTGAATCCTGCACGATTCTTTCATTCTAAATAAGACAGAGAAAGCAGGAACATTTGATGTTTTCTTTTAAAATATTTCCCCATATTGCAAACAAACAATATTTACAGGTCAATATGGGATTGTAAAACAGTAAATATTGAATCACACTTATTGGATAATTTCTGAAAGCCAAATTCTGCTCAGTTACACCAGTGTAAATCCTGAATAATAATAATAGGACGTTTATATTGTCCCACCATTTTGTCTTTTCTATTTGGTTGGTGAGCTCTTTGAAGCAAGGTTTGCTCCTGTGTTTTTACAATGCTTATAAGTATAGGGGTTCAAACTCAGTTGAGAACCTTAATGGATTCCAAGGCCAGATGGAACCATAGTGATCATCTAGCTGACTTCCTGCATAACGTAGGTCATAGAACTTCCCCAACATAAAACTCTGGGTTGTAACATAAGACAAATCAACAAAAACAACAACAAAGCAGAATCTGATATTTAAATACTAAAAACCCTTCAAATTTTAAAGGTCCATTTCTTCAAACCACCAATGGCTAGATCCTCAACCTGCGGAAATTGTCATAGCTCATTGCTCTATTGAAGCCAGCAGAACTATGACAATTAACACCAGTTGAGGATCTGGTCCAGAAACTGCAATGCTCTCAAGCCATTACCCAGGTGCACAATGGGGCATGTGAGGGAACAAGAAGCTCTATTTCAACCACGTGGCCCACATAATGGTCAGGTCCTTTGGTTCTCCTTTGAGACTGTCAACAAGGGTATCAACTGTGGTGCAGGTTTTATGTAAATACAGACATGTAGCTCGTGTGCAATCACATTGAGACCCAACTCATTGCACAGAGATCTCTGTATAGTCATAGCAGATGGGAATAGCTTTCAGTTTCTACCAACCTGAGCTGGATTTGAAATAGCAATGTAGAAAAAAGCCTTTTTCTACTCTCTTGAGCCAAGCAGTTCCCTACAATGAATGCCAGTATGGAAATATAAACTGTTAAGGATTTAAATGCTTTTTTTTTTTTGAGTCTGAGAAGGAGTATTTCTTACCAGCGGCTACTCTGTGCTTTTGTTTCTAAGGAGGTGGATTAATTTTTTTACTGGCTTTCATGGTTCTAGCTGAAATAACAGGTCTGCCAAACTACCCACAGAAATAAACTCCATGATGGGAAGACTGCAATAACCAAGATGCTGCAGACACCCATTAACTATGTGCTATTATTTCCATACGTTTCAGGTTGGATGCCAGTATCTGGATCGGTTGGGAATGTCCTGACTGAAAATGATGTATGTTCACATCTGCACTGCCAAGTATCACATCACTACATGTTGAATGGCTTTACACATTTCTGTGATCCAGTGTAATATTAAATTCCAAATGCTTGCATTTAGCCAAGATAGTATTGAACCAAAGGAGCATTTTCAACTCTCTGTGGATAGCGCGAAGCAACACACAATTCTGTCTGCCCAGGGTTTTTCCATCATTTGGGGTATCTGAGCACCTTCTACACCTCTTTCACACTCTTGTAAAATTTGGTGTAATCCTTGTGTGGGCTATGGATCCAAGAAGAGTTTAAATTCAGAGGTATAAAAGTTAATGGGTGAGGGCCAGTAATTGCTTTGCTGGCCTTAACTTGTAAAGTAGCAGAAAATGTACTGTTTAAAGACAATATTTACTTGAAAGCTATTCCAACTTCTATTAGCAGCCTGTAATGCGTGCAATTAGCGCTAAATTCTTACACAGTTGATTACATTTTAGCTAACTGAAAGCAAATGCCTGCAGCGTATGCTGCTTAGGCATAATGACAGTAGTTCTGTTATCTTATTACCATTCATTAAGAAAACATGTGTTGGGGTTACAGAGAGGATAATACAGCTGGAGATTTTTCTTAATTTGCCTTTCCTGTGTAAAGAATATACTTCCTAACTTGGACGGGGTTTTGCAGAACAAACTCAGAGGCAGCCTTTGTGTTTTGTCCTGTAAATATTTCTGTTAAAGATAAAAAACTGAGAATATTTTCAGAAGCCCTTTGTTTTTATCCCTCTCACAAAAGTATTCTGGAATATGCACGCAGATATCTTACCCTGCTGCCAGTGGCATTGCAGAGTCAGAGGATTTGAAGGGCACACACATTTTGCATTTTAAATTGACAAAGCTGCCCACTGTGCTTTGCTTTTATTTTGATAAGATCCAAACTCACCAGCCATAGTTCACACTAGATCTAAATCATGCACTCTGCCAATGGCAAAGCTCCTATTGACTTCAGTGGTGGAGGAGCAGACCTCCAAGAAATGAGCAGGCTAAAGAGAGCAAAAAAATGTTTTTAGTCCTTAATAAGAAAGTGTCTTGTGGATAATGTTGAAAGAGAAAATGTTGTTCTAAGTAGAGTTTCTTTTGCATTTAGCATCATTGTGAGGGAAGAGGCTACGGGGGAAAAAAGAAGAGAGTGTAGATTAGAATTGTGGTTCTTTATTTTCCTATAGTTGCTTTGCAAGTGGCCTGCAGTCTCATTACGTAGGCCTGTGAGCTCACAAGAACTCAAAAGCTCAGCACAGCTGGGATGAGAAGCAAAGCTACTCAAGAAAAGCAGGTGTTTCAAGCATTGTTGGAGACTCACAAAGTGGCTCTCTTTCTTCCGCTGAGCCAGTGCTTAATCATAGTGTTAGGGAACACTATGCTGCTGGAAATTCAGTTTTCCAGATGAGATCTAAAATCGAAGGGTTGACCACCTATGGTCATTAATGAGCTTATGGCACTTTTTGCAAGTGATGTGGGGTTAACTCCAGTATCCTGGCCAAATTCCAGCTTGGGCAATTAAATTCCTTCTGCATACTCCCATTTCAGAAGTTACTTACTTCATTTCCAAGAAAAGGTGTAAAATTAGGCAGTCCCAAAGCTATGAGCCATCTGTACTGAAATGTTTGCATGATGTGTAAAATGTGTCACAAACCAAACAAAGATAGAATATAGCTTCAGAATGTATCTGGAATATTGTATCATAAATACATCCCTCTGCTAGAGAAGAAAGCAGTTGGGGCAAAAAACCTAACTAGCTTCAAGACTGAGCTTGAGGGGATGGTATGATGAGACTGCCTAACATGGCATGTAGCCAGTCTGAGAATGCTAGCAACAAATATTTCCAATGGCTGGTGTTGGGACACTATATGGAGAGGGCTCTGAGTTACTATAGAGAATTCTTTCCCACGTGTCTGGCTGGTGAGTCTTGCCCACAAGCTCAGGGTTTAACTGATCTCCATATCTGGGGTCAGGAAGAAATTTCCCCCCGGGGTCAGATTGGCAGATACCCTGGGTATTTTCTGCCTTCCTCTGCAGCATGGAGCATGGGTCACTTGCAGGTTTAAACTAGTGTAAATGGTGGATTCTGTGTAACTTGTAGTCTTTAAACTACGATTTGAGGACTTCAGTAACTCAGCCAGAGGAGTGGGTGGGTGAGGTTCTGTGGGCTGCAATGTGCAGGAGGTTAGACTAGATGATCATGATGATCCCTTCTAATCTTAAAATCTATGAGTTTATGAGTAAAATCACTGGAAAGGATAATACTAGTGACAAAATCCTGCTATCTCTTCCTCTCCCTGAGATCTCAAAGTGAGGCTTTTGTAATTGCAATTAGAGCCCAGGAGGTAAACTAAATCTTCCTATTTCTCAGTTAGGCTCAGTAAAACTTATTATACCTTAGGCCCCAAAAGCTCTTTTGACCACACATCCCCAGTATCTTAAGCCCCTCCTCATCAGAGTGCATGGGCACTTTGGGTTACAGGTTATCTCTTTGTGGATTATGCGACAGTTAAAGCAAGGAGCACACAGTCTTTGTAATGGAACTTCCTAATCACACATACTTTACTCTTAGCATAGCACAAGAAAATTAAGGATCTAGGCAAATATAAACAACAAGGAGTCCGGTGGCACCTTAAAGTCTAACAGATTTATTTGGGCATAAGCGTTCGTACTTGACTCCTTGTTTTTTTGTGGATACAGACTAACATGGCTACCTCCTGATACTAGGCAAATATAAGAAACATCTGCACACCAGTTTCCTGACAACCTTTTGGGTCTTAGTATCCTTCAGATTGACAGGACCCTCCTGCACTCCCACTCCTCTTGCTCATTCTTCTGTTCCTGGTAATGGTCTCCTCCTTTCCTGGAGAGAGCATGTCTTCTTAACACCTTGTCTCCCTCCCCACCTCCCCACACACATTGTCTGCTGGCATAGAGGGTCATTACTGGAGATAAGAGTCATTAGCAAGCCAATCATCTTTGACTGGTGGCCTCTATTGTCCTTCTAGGGACAGCTGTACAGTTCTTGATGGTCCTGTTTCAGTGTCTCAGAAATTGTCTGTCTTTGGCCATAAAAAAGGAACATTTAGGGCACGTTTTCACTGACAAAGCGAAAGCACTGCCGTGGGGGGTGTTTTTTACACTTCTGAGCGAGAAAGTTGCAGCACTGTAAAGTGCCAGTGTAGACAAACCCTGAATTTACCCTGGAAGTCAAAGTCAAAAACCAAGTTCCTAAAATTGAGTGGAACTCACGGAACCTAGACAGATTCCCCAAACTATCACAATAATTCTGTCAGGATCTGCCTCATGAAATGTTGCGACCAGATTCTGATTCTCATACTAAGGTTTAGTAGAACCTTACTCTACGAGCAGTTCCCTATGGACAAATTTTTAAAGGAATTTATGCACCACGAGATTCAGATAGGAGCCTAGTGGGAATTTAAAAAATCACCCAGGGGCTTAACTGCCATATAAAATTGACTGGGCTTTGGTGTTCTAGCAGTTTTGAAAATCCTACTAAGTGCCTAGCTGTATCTTTAGGTGCCAAAATATCTTTAAAAATCTGTCTGGGATTATTCAGGGAGTAAACTAGTATTCATTGGGAGTAAAGCTATCAGAATCTGGCCCATACTTAACATTGGAAGCAATATTTTTGCTTTTGGGTTTCCGGGATGGATGCAAAACAAAAGCCCACATATGACTGCATCTGAACTTTGAGAAATTCCATATCTGTCTTTGTGGACTGAGCAAATGTATAGTGGTTTATTAGAGATAAGGAAAAAGTATCAGGAGAAATGGCATGAGCTAATTTGTATTAAAGGAAGAAAATACAAATATTTTAAATTTCCTAAAATATCTTCTTAAAGGAAAAGAACAAAATGGGGACAAATAGCCCAAAGGAGCAGAGCTTTCAATGCACTCTGATCTCTCAAGGAGCCCATCTTCTTGTTATTTCCTTTGAGTAAGTCAAAGCCCTGGTACTGAACAGTTTCCAGGGGGATGGGAAGAGGGGCAAGGAATAGTAAGACTTGTATTCAAACTGAATTCATTGGAGTTTCTGAAGAAACAAAACACGGCTGTGGCAATGAGTTAAGAAAATAACAACCCACCCCACCAAGTCACAGCACATCCCTTCCCTATGCCTCCCCTGAGCATGAGTCAAATACAGCAGGATCTGGTGACATTTCTGTACAGCAATTCAAGGCCTTGTATTAATTGCAGAACATTTTGTGTATTTGATGGGGTACGGGCCCGGTGTATTAAAACTGGTCTCTGCTTCTCCTAAACTGCTGCAAGGCAAGACTTCTGTGGTGATGTTGTGATGGTTGGAAAATCTTGGACTGAGCCATTTTCTGTCACAAAATGCAGGTCAGTCGAAATTGAACTCTTCACAAAATGGTGTCAGTTTTGCACAAATTTTAAGACAAAAGTTACAGCAATGTTGAATATTTTGAAATGACCGTTCATCTACATTTCTTAAATTTTGTATTGCATTATATATTGTAATATAAAATAAAAAAGTGGAAATCACAGTGAAATGTTTTGATCAGCCCAAACACTTTTTTTTAGGTTTCTCCCACAGGGAATTTTGAAATATTTGGCTTCTGTTCTGAATCAGAATGAACACAAGTTTCAAAATCTCAAAAACCTTTGCAAAACAGAATTTCTGTCCTCCATGCAGCTATGCTATTATGCTCCTTTTGTGGTTACAGGCCACAGTGGTCTGTGATGTAACCCTATGACTACAATTTTGCATCCTGATGATGTCTGCACTTCATCAGGTATTAAAGTAAGCTCCTTTATTAAATATTGCCATTGAATCTCTTCCCCCACCTTGTCAGAACGTGCTACAGTCATGACAATATTGCAGGGGGCAAAAGGAAAAAGTCCAAAGGGGTCACTGTCTCAGTTCATTGTGTCATGCAATTCTTCCGGCAGTTATCTGCAGCATGACAACAAGTACGCTGTGACTTGCCAAAGGATACTCGCTGGCATGGGAAATCTGGATGTTTATTTCCAATCCACGGGGAGTTGGATTTCAAGGAAAAGGCCAGGGATCTGGTTTTGGTTGGGTCAGGGAGGGGATCATGAGGGATGGGAGGTAAAGAAGGAGACACTGAGGTTATGTCTATACTTATGGTGGTGTGTAGAGTAAGGACGCTTCATGCCCAAGCATGGGTAGAAATAGCAGTGTAGACTGTAAGGCAGAGCTCAGGTCAGTAGAATAAAGACATGCCAGAACCTCAGGGTATGTACCGTACACAGCCCTCGATGTGCCCAAGCCGTGCCCTCCCTGTCTGCACTGCTATTTTTAGCAATGTAGTGTCCCACTGTCTCTCCACTGTTGTAGCCTTGTGCTACTGCAGGGAAAGGCTCTGGCAATAGGGAATGGCTCTGGCAGGGGAAAGGCAATAGTGAAGAGCTCCAGCAGCTCCCCGTTGCCAGAGCCTTTCACTGCCACACGTAGCTGCACATCACAGGGTGGAGGTAGCCCTCTTTTCACTGCAATATGTAGCTACACAAACCCTACGTGCTACTGACAGTGCAGACAAGACCTGAGGGGGAGAGTTTACCTTAGCTTTGGTAAGCATCTGAACTTGGCAGTCTGAGGGCCTGACCACAGTTGGCTCTGCCTGTGTGCACAAGGTTGGAGAATATAGAAGACTCATTCTTCTCTTGTGTGCCCCTTACAGGACAGGGCCACACTTGCAGTCTGTGTGCTCCCTCAAGTGCATGGAGCTGGTCTTACCTAGTGCTGCTAGCAGCACATGCAAGCTCGAAAGGCGTGGGGAAGAGGCAGGGCTAAATCCCTGCCTGTTGCCCCCCTTGCACTGGCTAACAGAGCTGACCATCTGTGGAGGGAAGCACGCTCTGCACACCTCTAAGAGATAGAAGCTCTGAGCATGACTCCTCTTCCTCTCTAGGGATCTCTAGGAGGCAGGATCAGGGGGCAGCCGTGTTAGTCTGTATCCACAAAAACAATGAGGAGTCCGGTGGCACCTTAAAGACTAACAGATTATTTGGGCAGTGTCCTTCCCATATGGTTTTAATAACACAGAGATGTCTCCAACAACAGCAAGGCAATACTGTTAAGGTTCTTGAGGGCTTAATTGCCTATGCTGCTGTTCCTTTTATCCCAGGCATGGACCCACTGTTCATGTCTTGTAGTCAAAGATAAACTGAAACAGCTGAGAGGACGCCAAATAGAAGTTAAATATTATAAAGACTGGCTAAGCTAGAAGGACTCAGTTATTTAAGTGAAAGTCTCCTTTTAATAAGTCCCCTGCTTTGCACTGATCCCTTTTGTTACTTTGTTTATTTTTTAATAAGCCAAAACAAATGAAAATGTCCCAGTTGTTAGCATTTAAAAAATGCATCCACTGTGCATGGAGAGTGCGTGTTCCATATTCCACAATAAGTGAATGGCGTTCATGGCCAGCAGCATATCCATGGAATGCTGGCCAGCAGCTTTATGGATTGATTTTAAAATGTGATGGAAATATACTGCATGTGCACAGTAGCCAAGTTTTCCAGTGTTAATAACTGGGACATTTTCATTTGGTTTTTGTTTATTAAAAAATGAATGAGAGGCCTAAGACCAGGCATAGCCATCTGACTTCTGGTCTTGAAACCAGCCACAATTGCCTGCTTATAAAGCCTTCTTTAGATGGTCTGCCTAGACCACATGGAATTGCCTTTTAGTTGCTTCATAAGCAACCAAATATGCTTTGTGTAGGGAAATGGGATGCTCTCTTGCTCTCATTTTGGAGTAACCATGCTCTACACCCAAACCTCGTAATCCATTTCTGTAATTTTTGCTCTTTCTTGACAAACTTTACCAACTGGGTATTCACTGGGGTATAAAGTGCCAGACCTCAGCCCCATTCTGCCTTCAGGTAACAATTCTAACTGAAGCCAGCAGTAACTGCAAATAAATATCCAAGGATGATCTGGCTCTGTAAATATGGAATACAAAAAATGATCTATTGCTCATGGAAAATGGTAAAGTTCATTGGTAGAGATGACACTATCTCCGCAGCAATGAGAAGGGGAAAAATAACAGGAGTTGAATATTTGCCAGTTGGATCCAAGGAAGATGCAGTAAGCAGCAGCTGGTTGCAAAATGGCCTTGGCTCTGCCAAATTTAAAAGGCAAGCCCCAGTATGGCATGCTGGGAAAAATGTTTTCCAGGGCAATGCTAAAGTGGGGAGCATTACAAAGGAAGGTGGCCCTGGGAAGACAGCTGCTTCTATGCAATAGCTGATAAGAGAACAGTGCTAGATCATTGTGTCTCTAGTTAACTATCCTTTAAAGAAAGTTTTAAGTCCCTTATAATGATTGATTGTACAGCAAAAATTCTCTGACCCTTCAGTGGATACCTAAATGCTCCCACTGTTTCTTTGATGTGACCTGACCTTTTTCGGAATGAGGATCTGTGTCATTCAGGACACAAGTAATTTTTAAAACAATTTTTCTCCCTGCTTAAATCCCACAATCGTTGTTTCTAACATCCAAAAGGCAGGCTTTAGGGTCTATTCTTAGCACTTAGATAACATTGTGTAACTTCAGCCCATTTTACACATATAAACCAGTTAACTAATCCTTGCTGTATCGTGGATTTGTATGCGTAGCTATAATTAATGTTAATAGGTATTACCTGCATATATTCCCACCAGATTATTAGTATTCATTTGTATTACAGTAGCACCCAAGAGCCTTGGTCAGGATCGAGGCCCCTTTGTACCCAGGCACTATACAAGCACACAAAACAACCCTGGATCTGTTCTTAAGAGCTTACAGTCTCATTTTAGCAAAGACACAAAACAGACGCAAAGCAACAGCAGGGAAACGGGGGGGCAGAAAATGAGGGTAAAAAATAATCACTTAGTTACCTAGGTTAGCAACATGCATAACATGATGCTTCCAAATGATCTGAAAGTTCTTTCATTAAATAAATACATTACAAGTTCTCCAGTACACAGAGTGTCTAATTAATGGATTGGACTATGCCCAGCACCATGGGGACCTGATTCTTATTGGAAAATACTATAATATAAATGTTTCTTAATAATTAATAAAAAATACTAAATAAAATCAGCTATCCCCAACTGCTGCTGTTAGTTGGCTGATATCTGTTATGCATCACAGTAGAACTGATGGGAAAATAGACCCACTGAATGCAAACTGCTCTCAAACTAGAAAAGAAAACACATGCCTGTCCTTTTGAATAAGCTTTGCTGTGTTTCAGCAAAAGCAGTCTGTTTTTAACCTCTTCCATCTTTCAGCCCGATAGGTCAACATTGGAAGTGGGCCCAACCTGCAACAGCAGATCTGAACCTCCTCAAACTTTGACAAAACTCAGATTCAAACTTCTCGTCCCAGATCCCTCTTTGTAGATGGATCTGAAAGGGAATTGTCTAAGAATTGTCTAAGATCTAGATCCAAACGTCTCAGCTAACTTCTATCGCCAGTCAACGCAGCACAGTGTAGCATAGCACAAAATATAAAACAATGCAAGTTGAAAGCGTAATATACAGGGAACAGTTCTCAAAACTTTGGTCTGAAATTGCAGCTGCAAAATAGGTAGATGCAGACATAACTGTGCACAAAAGCCTTCCACATTTATATATGTGCTGCGACATCCTCACTTGCATGAGTGCTGTAGGTGACGGGACTCAGATATCATGCTTATTGCTATAGAAATGCCAATCAATAATTACCGATTTTCTAATGAAGTTCCCCATTTTGCATGCTCAATTATCCGCACGTTTCTTTTGCTGATGATTATTAATTTTGGTGCCTGGCAATGATTCTTTTATTACCCAGAATGCTTGGTTTACTGAAAATTACATGATTCCTTTTTTTGCGGGGGGGAGGGAAGGATTGGAAAACTTAGAGATTGTTCTAGTCTTTTCTTCTGTGAAAAGAATAAAGACAACTTACAGCACTTCTCTATCCTATTGCTCAGTATCGCTATGGCTCTGAGCCAGCAAAACACAGTCCTGCAGCCTTTCATTGTGATCCTGTGCCAAGCACAGCAATATGAGGGAAGCATCAGCATAATCAGCACAATGTAGTGTCTCTGAGCCAGCAGGGATGTGTCACAGCTTTATACAGAATTCCCTATCTTTTTATTTCATTATGGAGACCACAGACTGGGATATTATGGGTCACCCAAAGGTCATGTTACAGAAAGCAGCTTCTTCTTAGTAAGATGAGCCCCTCTTTAGTGTACTATTAGATTATTTTCCTTCTCTCCGTTGACTGCATGAAGGTGTGGGATGAATATTTGTCTTCTGAATTCTTTAAAAGTCTTTCCTTCTTTCTGTATTTTTTCACAGAAGCACCTGTTTTCAAGGAA
The DNA here is from genome assembly GCF_020497125.1 of Mauremys mutica. Taxonomy (NCBI): domain Eukaryota; kingdom Metazoa; phylum Chordata; order Testudines; family Geoemydidae; genus Mauremys; species Mauremys mutica. Next base: position 24,824,104 of record NC_059074.1, read on the forward strand.
CAGCTTTCCCCATTTAGACAAAGGTTCCATACATTTACCAGCTTGGCACAAAGGGATAACATTTTCAAATATTTTCAAATCTCATTGGAAGTCCAGGGGACTTGGGCTCCTAAGAGCCTACATCACTGCTGAACATTGGGCTTATGCTTCTAAGTCACTTAGACACTTTTGATGATTTTACTCATACTATGGTAGTGCTGCAAAGCACTTTAAACCTCAGTATTTGCATTTCCCCAGTCTGGGAGTTATCAGTCCAGGTAAAAATTAAACCTTGATCTTGCACTAAACTCTGTGCATGCAGACTCCTGTCACCACAGAGAACCACCTCACGCAACTGCAAGCATCTGCCTACATGAAGCTCAATGCATAATGACGGCCTAAGATGATGACAAATATTAGTGACCAGGATTAATGCTTGGCCTATATAGATATGGAAACAAAAACTTTGCAGTAAGCAGCTGCACAGCACTTTGCAATGTCTGGGCTGTCCTGCACCAAAGATACCAGGCACCAGCTCTTCCTTCTCTTGTCTCCAGGCCATCTACTGTGTTAACCTTATACATGGGACATGCACCCCATCCTGGCTCAGGAAATTGCCTCCCTATAAGCATTCAATTTCCTCCTAAAAAAAGATTAAGGGACTGATTATGATGCCACCTAAACCCTGTGAAGTAGGAGTGACTCCTTTAAAGTCTGTAGGATTACACCAGTGTGAATCCAGTGTAAGTTAGAGGAGAATTAGGCCCATTTTTCCTACTTGCATTTTTTTTACGTGTAATGGTGTTTTTTTGCAACACGATAGTTGTATGTAACTGCCCCAATACTATTTCAATATATGTTAATTTAAACAGGAAGGAAGTTAGATTTACAAGGTCCCACTTCCCTCTCTCCCACCCCCATCTTTTTTACATATGTGTCACAATTTCCTTCTATTGTTGTGGATTTCTTTTACAAAGTAACAGAAGACTTTGATGTAGAATTAACTGAACCTGTATTACTTATTCAGTTTTTCTTGGCCGTTTTTATTCTCCTGGCTTTGGTCGCAATGCACTACGTATACTGAATGGGAATTTTTCAAATGTTAATAAATATATTTTAAATAAGGAACAAAATGTAAACTCCAAGCCCACCTACAGCTATGATGGCAGGCTTGAATGGGGTGACTTTGTAAAATGCTGGAACATGGAATTAATTATAGAAGTAGTGTAAATCTACCAATATTCTGCTGTTGTGTTTACACACTCGCTCCCTCTCTCCCCCACACACGCATTTCCATGGTTTATAGGAAGAACTGCAGACAATATGTGCCTGATGATGTCCCTGAGAGAGATCCATAGAGAAAACCAAGATGTTTGTAATAACAGAGCTGGTCAAAATTTGGTGGGTTTTTTTTTTTGACAAAAATGTTGAATGAACAGTATTGTTTTTTTTTTCAAATATTTTCAATCTTCTTTTCATTTTTTGGATGAATACATTTGGAAGATCAAAAATATTTCATTTTGAAAAATTTCATTTCCGGTGTAAAAAAAAAGGCCAAAAATATTTAAAAGTAAAAGAAAGTAGGGAAAAACCATTTTCTCTCACTTTTTTCCTCTTTGCACTGAAAAAGTGTGGAAGAAGTGAGGTGTGAACTTTAGGGCGCAAACAAACAAAACAAAACAAAAAAACAAAAACAAAAGGAAAGAAACTGAGATGGGAAAGCCACTCTTACTTTTTTCTACCTTTTCCTGTGGGAAGAAAGAAAATAAGTTTGAAAGAGGTTCTGCCCCCGGCTTTCACTTTTTAATCTCCCTCCCCTACAGAAATAGTAAAAGAACCCCAAAACAAACAAAAAAACAGCCAAAATATCCCCACAACCTGATAGATAGTAGCAATTTTACCACTATTTCCAAAACATTTTTTTTGAAGTTCCAAAATGTTTTTCTGAATTTTTTGTTTACTTTTTTAAAAGGAAAAGTGTCAGAAAAGCTTTTTTTCTCTGTGATAAAAATCAAATTCAATAAAATCCCATTATTGAGGGGGGCAGAGGGAGAACAGCCCTGATACATAGCCATGGGGATACCTGTAAAAGGCACACACAGAGATGGACATGGTACAACCAAATAGCTAGACGCGATTAGAAAAAAGATCACACAAGTTTGTTCCCACATTGAACAGGCAATACCTGAAGCTTAATAAACACAAATCTCATTCTTCAAAGACCAGAATGTGAAACATTGGCTATTTTTAATGTGTTACAGAGACCTCCCCTAAAATGTGTGTGACAGATTCTAGGACAATGAGCTAGAACTTAGGGTTTTTCTTTTGAGACTCTCCAATGTCAGATACTTGAACTCTCCATAGAGGTCCAAAGGAATCTTTGTTGAATGACTCTCAAGTTACATCACATGTGTCCTATTACAGAGAGATGGGATGTTTAAAGAGTTTGTGTCTATCTCTTTCTCTGAGAGAGAGGGAACGAGGGCCAGAGGCAGAGAGGTCCTATAAGGGAAAATTCTATGCTAGAAAAGCATGGAGAGAAATCTTATGTTTTCTTACTGAAGTTACCAATAAAACTAAATCCCAGGAAGAAGGTAGATTTGGATGTCTTCCAAGTGTTAGTACTTTATTAGGAGCAGAGTGGGTTCATCACCAGCCTGCACAGGTACAACATAGAAGTGAAGGAAACTTGAAATGATGTAGTGTTCCTTATTTAATATACATAATGCTTTCAGTGACCTGTTTCATGCTTTCACGTTGCTAAATACACTTTAATTAAAGCGGGTTGAAATTTGGATGACATTTCAAAAATTAAAAAAATAAAAAGAATTCTGAAACAAGTTTTAATGAGATTTTCAGGACATTTTCCTCATGTTTTTCAAACAATTCCAGAGCTGGTTGAAAATTAACATTTAAAAAAAAAATCTATGAAATTTGGAAACAAAAGGCATATGTTCCATGATTCCCCTCCCCCCTTTCTCAGCTATTTTTATGTGCATTTCAAAAATACCTGACATCATGGCAGTCTGTTTCCATTACTTAAATTTAAATGAACACTGAGTCCCTTAAATAATTACTCTTGTTAGGGAGACCCTTGACAGGGCTCTTAGTTCCACTTGCTCAGTTAAAAAGCTAGTCACTTAAAAGGAAGGATCTCAGCTATTTACTTTCCATGGTGCACAGAATCACCATTCCCACACTTAACTATGAGACAACAGCTAGGCCCTGTAGAACACAGATATGACTGGATGGAAAGCAGGTGATATTTCAAATAAGAAGGTTTGGTTGAAATAGCCATATTTCAGACCCATTTCTCCACATGTTATGTAAATTCTTGCCCAAATATCTCGGATACAGATGTGCAACTTGTCAGTGACTTACCTATATCTGAGAGCAGGATTTTGCCATCCCTTCCAATTGTCCAATAGGGCATCCTGTGCTGATATCAGCATGTACTAGGTGAACTACCATAGCTGTAGGTCTTTTCCATCATTAATTTCTATGACTGACACAGCTGGACAATAACTATGAAGTTGTTGATATGAATGATCTCTCTTTAAAAAAGAGAAAACAGAGAGCCCTTTTCATTGGAACAATGCTCTTTCCTCCTGTTCTCTGAAAAACACACCACTGAAATGATTTTAAAGTACATTTCAGCTGCATACTTAACGCTTATCCCATTTCTGACTGATACACAATGAAATCCAAATTTCTGGGGATAATGCTTTTCTTTGTTTCCTCCAACTCTCATATCTGAATGTTTGGCTCTTAATTGATAATATATTACATAGGATTTGGTCATCAGAAATACTGGCATCCTATGCAACTGTATTAACTGAATTTGCTTGTGTTTTTTAGACTTAAATTTCATGTTTCATTCCAAGGTTTTACAACCACATTTTTATTTCCAAGCCTTTGCTAATGAAGAATGTTTGTGGCCAAAATACAGGATAAAATAAAATTTTATGATCTTGGTTGCACGTTAGTGTAAGGTCATTAGATTTGGCAGAGCAGCAGTACTTACTTGTAGTTTGATACCAAGTCATTGTTTCCAATTTGATCCACTTGGGCATTTAGAACAATAAATGTTAAGCTTTCCGATATTACAATATAGTAAATTTCAGTTAAGTGTGAGACTAAATATAGGTTCATCTTATACCTCTCTTGAATGAGTTGTAGTTAGTTGGCTTGGTTTTTGTTCTTTAATTTTATATTGTTAACCCAGAGGTTCTCACAAGAATAAAACAGTGAATTTCTTGTTTCTCACACTGACCCCATCTTGTGTTGTGGTGCCATTGGGTCTCAGCAGGTAAGCAGAGCTAAGTCAGGTTGGAACTAGAATGGGAAGTCACATACCTCAGGAAAGAAAGCATTCTTGTGATTCAGTAGGTGGCACTCTTCTCTTTGAATCTGTATGTGGAGATGCCATCTTCCGACTGATAGTCTGGGAACTTGTGTAATTCTGTGGGCAAGTAAGTGACAGAAAGGTAAAAGAGGTGTCATTTGACTCATACAAATCTACAGAATAATAATTCCAATAGGGTCACCCTCTGCAGTGTGGCAGGGAGGACTCACTGCTTTCACCCATCCGCATGAGCTTCCAGCTCCAGGTCCTCCGTGACTGGAAATGTTGATAATGTCATTGGAAATGGGTTGAGTTGGGTATCGTTTGAAAGCCCTTTCTTCCATGAATACAGTGGTACCAAAACATGACAAACCTAGAACAATTATGTAGATATATTGTCATGGGGGTCACTCACCACTAGTGGTGCCTCCTGCTGGCCATCCTGGGGATTATCTCCAGCCAGGCCGCCCCTCCGGCAGTGTCTCTCCCATTGTCCTCTCACCCTGTGGACCCCGCTCACTGCAGGAACCACAGCCTCCTCTTCATGACTCAGCCTTCTGACTAGGTTACCATATATGTTCCCCCGTTCTGGGGGAGGTGTAAAAAAGTCTTTCCAGGACTCCCAGGCAGTCTGCTGTCCTCTGCCTGGCCTGAGCCATGTCCCCAGTAGCTGGTAGGGGAACCCAGGTCTGCCCTCTACTCTGGGTTCCAGCTCTGGGGCTCTCTAGTCCGCAGCCAAGCTCTGCACTCCTATTCCTATTCCCCTGAGCCTTCACCTACTTTCCTGGCTAACCCCCATCTGGGTTTGTCCAACTCCCTCCACTCAGGGAGAGACTGCAGCCTACTTCCCTGCAGCTTTCTTCTGTTGACAGCCAACTGGCTTAATACAGTCCCCACCTATTCCTGTCCAGCTGAACCTGCTTCCAATTAATTCCAAGCTCCATGGCTTTTCCTTCAGGTGCAGCCTGTGGAGTTAATTGGCTTGCCTGCCATCTTAACCCCTTCCACTCCTGCATGGGGTGGACACCCCATCACATCTATATTCAAGAAAATGTTTAAAAATCAACTTTTTAAAATTATACTTTAACCCAGGCATGTCAAACATCCAGCCCTCACAAAGTTAAATTGTGGCCCTCAACAGACAGTACTGAGTTATCAGTTAATGCTCAAAACATGATACCCTATTAATTTTTTCAATGTTATAGTTTACTGTAAAAGAAAGGAGTCCTCCAAGTTGATTTGCCATCACTGGCAAAAAAGAAGCAGCATTGTTTCTTATGAGTTGTAAAGAGGCACTGGCTAAGATGTCAGCATCCAGCCAGAAATTACTGGAATCCATTTGCAAAAGGTATGCACATAGTTATGTAACAGACATTATATAAAATAATTAATTATCACCTCAAGGTTATGTATTACAAAATCCTTGTTTTACTTTGGTCTTGATCATTTTTGGCATCAATGAGGAAATGAAGGAGTAGTAGCTGAATGGGGAGGTGACTGAGTAGTATTTGAATCTTTGGAGCATATCACTGTGGAGGCCCTGATTAAACACAATGCTCGGTGGTACCTTACACGCTGTAAAAAGTGCATTCATAAATTGAATTTGGCAAGATCAGAGAGGAAGTACTCTGAGCATCAGGAGAAAGCTGAAAATTCCAGGATAAGTGCGAGCTGTGAGTAAGACTCACCTTATACTCGGTACCATGGCATATGTTGCTTCTTCTGTGGTAAGTCAGAAGGCATCCAGTAAGCACAGTTTCAACACATGAGACAGATGAGAAACTGTATGAAGCAATATTAGACTGTTGCAAAGTAAAGTTAAGGAGGCACAATGACCCAAAAGATGCCCAGGCACACAACATTGCATATCACATCAAGAATGTATGTAATGTGTTGCATCAAAAGGTAAAAGCAACAGAAACAAATACTGATTTTACTAATGCAAACTGTATGACTCAGCTGGAGTTCATAAATTGCCTTGCAGAGGACCTAATGGATGGGAAAATTGTGGCAATGGTCAATGTAGAAGCTAAGTATAGAAAAATATGTGCTTTGAATGGGCATGAAGAGGAACAAATTCTTAGCAGAAAGGTTCTTAAAGCACTTATTGAAGACAGGGGATATGTATGTAGTTTTTAGCCATCCTTTCTGCAGAAATGAATCACAGCTCAAACCCTTAAAAGCTGCAAAAGACGTGGCATTATCATAAGCAAAAGAAAGCACTGATGTCAACAGAAACAAGACTCTGTTTGTAGCTGCTAAATTGTTGTGGAAAAGCATTTAGTCCTGCAGTATGTGGGTGTTTCAGGGATCCATAGTTGATGGCAAATAAATAATACCCTGGGACCTGTACTTCTCTAAGGGGTGTTGGAGCTCAAGGCTGCCATTTTGTCACAAAGCCTCATGTACAAGTGCTTGAATGAAAGGCAAGTTTCCAACACATACCCGACAACTGTGCAGCATAAGCATAATCTACCACTACAACTGGCTGTTAATTTAAGAATTCATTCCAAAAGCTATGCAGCTTATGCACAACACTGGATCTCCATGGACTGCAACAAAGACTCTGCCTGGAGAAAACAATTGCAAATGAGGTTCTTCACTACATGGAACTCAATGAAGGGTTGTACATTCCCCCAGACCTTGTCAAGGGTAAGCTTATATTTTGTTCTGCCAATAACTTAGACATCCTTGAAGATACAGCAGATGGCAAAGGAACCCTTCATGATACTGTTATGGTCTTCTATCAGGAGCTTATTAATGAGGACCAATGCCAACTTCAAGCGCTGTCTGGACCAGCAAAGAACTGTTCCATGAAGGAGCTTTCAGATTCGCTTACTTTCCTACCAAGGTCCAAACTTTCTGAAGTCCAGTTTTCAATGAAGCAGCAGTTAAACTGACTATAGTAAAGCCGCCTACATTCATTAACCTTGACCACACTTTGTTATTATGCAAAAGTGGGATGTATTCCAGAGGTGAAAAATCACTGAGTACATCTGCAGCTGATGAGATAGAAGACATACTCTCAAGTGATCTGACTCTGAGGATATACCATACTGCACCATTTCAGGAGAAAGGTACATGCCAACATGATTAGCCTTTAACTTGGCCCTACACAAAGTGCCAGAGTGAATGACTTATGTATTTCAATCATACATAGTTCTGCTGATTGGTCTGTTTGCTCAGAAAATTGACACTGACACGGGTTGCATTTACACCTAGTATCAAGAGGCAAATGATCAGGCAATGGAATAGCTCCAAGATAAGTGAGTGCATCCAAAACTACCCTCCCTTATCGGGCCTGGTTTGATCTTGGTGGATAGACTGATCACACCAGTAATGTGTGAAATTCCATTTGTTCCTGAAGCAAGCTTTTAGCTAATAAAATGCTTGGGTGCAAAGACCAGATGTTCACCACCCTGAAAATGTGTGGCCAGCTGCCTGCCTTGTACGAAGATGTGCTAGTTTGGTGCCGACGAGGATCAGGGTGAAAATATGTCTAGCAGTGGTGCCCTAGATGAAGACAACAATTATGCTGAGTTTAATGAATACATGTTCTCAGTCCTACATGTCAAGGCTAACTTCCCTAGGATTACCAAAGATCAATGTCTTTTTCATGTAAGTACTGCATCCCTGCATTAAAGTATAATTTTAAAAAAAGTTATTTTTTAAAATATTTTCTCAAATAGATATCTACATCATTGTTCTAAGTTTGTCATGTTTGGTACGATTGTGTTCATGGGAAAAAGGGTTTTTAAGTGATACCCAGCTCGACCCATTTTTGATGGAAATTTCCAGCAATGAGATGAGAGGACCTGGAGCTGGGAGGTAGAAGTGGGGGAGCATGCTGCAGAGGGTAACTCCTTTGAAATTATGGTTCTGTAAATTTTTACAAATCAAATGACACCTCCATTACCTTTCTATCACTAAGTTGCCCACGGAATGAGCTTTTACGACATTGTGATCCCAGACCAGTGGTGGGCAACTTGCAGCCCACGGGTGCAGATCGCCCACCACTGTCCTAGACTATGAGTGGTAAAATGAGATCCTGGCCACTTGTACTAATTAGAAGATCTCTTCGTACTTTGGAAAGGGTAGGCATTAATTTCAGTGCCCTCGCCAAATGCCAATTACAGGAACAAGTAATTATGTTAGTATGTACCAGCAATTAAACATTTTTACATAATTTCCAACAAACACTCAGTTAACCGATGCAATCACTAGAAAGTGATAAGAAGTTACTTATTGTGTTGTGTAATTAAAAATGACTACTTTCTTTGAGTACAGGACTACCTCCCCCAGTTAAAAGGCATCATGAATCACCTCATGGACCACATGAACTCTATGTGGTGAGTTACATATTTATCTCTCCACCTCATTATCTCCAAACAAAATGTGGCCAACTCAAACTCAGTAGGACAAAAACTGAACTCAGGGCAGAATCCATTGGAGCTATGTCAGTTTATACTAGCTAATCTGATCTCTCATATTTTCTCCCAAACCCTATCCACTGTTGCCCTTCTCTTTCACTGTTGGCTATTTATCTACCTTCTGCTACTAAGGTTCACAGCCTTGCATCCTCTTTTGACTTATTTTCTCCTCCTCCCTCCTCCCACCATGTTGTCATTAAGTTTTGCTAGTTCAACAATCTCCATACTCCATCTGTTCTTCTCTGCTCCCACCATAAAGACTTTTGCCCTGAAGCTAATACCCTCATCCCTGGGCTTCTGACTCTTATTTTGTTCCCCATCAGTCCATCCAAAATAAATACCGTTAATTGGATGAAAGCCATCAAACAATGCTAGTAGTCATGAATATTTCATTCATGAATATAAATAATTTGTCTAAATGCAGATTCCATCTCTTTGCTAAGTAAATACCAGAAGCTTGAAACGTGAGAGGGGCTTTCATGAAGCAGAGGTCTGCTTGTTGGGATGTTACTGTGACAGTGGCAGACCAGGAGCCAGCTCATGCCAAGGCCCTTTGGTCTCAGCTGAACCATGACAAAAACATAGCTGGAAACCCGGCTGGCTCACGTGTGTGGTAGAATTGTTAAAATAGATGTTAAGTTGATAAGAATGTGTTTAGTGTTTAAACGTGATGAAACACTTGTAGGATGTTGCATGGAGTAATCTCACTTATAACATCTGTACCCCATGTTGTAAGGTTATATTGCATGTTTGCTTTATGAATCTCTGTAGTTGTAGAAGTCATCAAACAGGAAAGGAGCATTAATTAATGTGAAGGCTGGCTTCCTACAGAAGGGGGTAGGTCCTGCCCACTAAGAAGTCCCATTGAAATCAAATGATCCATTGTGAAACATCAAAGAACAAAGACTTTGTTAATTGCCTTCCCCCTTTCCACCCCATTAAGATGAGGCATGTGCCTGAACTCATCCCACCAACTTGAACTCTGGAGAAAAGGGGATAAAAATCCCTAACAAGAAGAATTTGGATCTCTATGCTGCTTAGGCTTTGGGAGGGGAAGATTTCTAGGCATAAGCAAGGGATCTCCAGCAGCTTAGCCTGGTTAGCCCTAAAGGACATATAGAACTTGCTTTTTACAGCAGCTTCTATCAACTTTTGGAACCTAAGACTTTAACTCAGGTGTGTGTGTATGTTTACCTGCTTTAACCTTCTTAGTTATTAAATCATTAGTTAGTTTATTATAGGATTAGCTACAAATGTTTCTAAAGTGCAGTTGACCTGGGGTAACTGATTGGTCCTTTGGGATTCAGAGTAACCTGAATATTGTTAAGTATCAGAGGGGTAGCCGTGTTAGTCTGGTTCTGTAGAAGCAGCAAAGAATCCTGTGGCACCTTATAGACTAACAGACGTTTTGCAGCATGAGCTTTCGTGGGTGAATACCCACTGAATATTGTTGTGATTTTTGGTGTAAGGGACCATCTGTCACAAAGGCAAGCTTGCATAGGCAGCAAGATAGACCAGAGTACCCAAAGGGACTGTCTGTGACTCAATGTTTAGGCTGTTATAGAACATAAGAATGGCCACACTGGGTCAGACCAAAGGTTCATTTAGCCCAATATCCTGTCTTCTGACAGTGGCCAATGCCAGGTACCCCAGAGGGAATGAATTGGTAATCATCAAGGGATCCATTCCCCATCTTTCATTCTCAGCTTCTGGCAAACAGAAACTAGGGACACCATCACTGCTCATGCTGGCTAATAGCCATTGATTCACTTATCCTCTATAGATTTATCTAGTTATTTTTTAATCTTGTCTTGGCCTTCATAACATCCTCTGGCAAAGAGTTCCAAAGGTTGACTGCATTGTGTGAAGAAATACTTCCTTTTGTTTGTTTTAAACCTGCTGTCTATTAATTTCATTTTTGACCCCTAGTTCTTGTGCCATGAGAAAGAGTAAATAACACTTCCATATTTACTTTTCCAGCACCACTCATGATTTTATAGATCTCAATCATATCCCATTTTAGTCATCTGTTTTACAAGCTGAAAAGTCCCAGTCTTATTAATCTCTCCTCATAATACCCCTAATAATTTATGTTGCCCTTTTCTGAACCTTTTCCAATTCCAGTATATCTTTTTATATCATGCAGTATTCAAGATGTGGGTGTACCATGGATTTATACATAGGCAACATGATATTTTCTGTCTTATTATCTATTCCTTTCTTAATGATGCTCAACATTCTGTTAGATTTTTTGACTGCCCTGCACTTTGAGTGGATGTTTTCAAAGAACTATCCACAATGACTCCAAGATCTCTTTCTTGAGTGATAACAGCTAATTTAAACCCCATCATTTTATATGAATAGTTGGGATTCTGTTTCCCAGTGTGCATTACTTTGCATTTATCAACACTGAATTTCCATCTGCCATTTTGTTGCCCAGTCACCCAGTTTTGAGAGATCCTTTTGTCGCTCTTCGCAGTCTGCCTGGAACTTAACTATCTTGAGTATTTTTGTATCATCTGCAAATTTTGCCACCTCACTGTTTACCCTTTTTTCCATAGCACCTGAGGAGTTTAAACTTGATACCTGATTGGTGAAATCTAAATACAGAACTCCCAACCAATTTGTGGTTTGTGCCTTACCTCTGCCCTGAGGTTGGTACTCACACTCTTGAGCCACTCTAAACAGCTTGACAGTTACTTCCTGGGATATGCCAACCTATTCTAAAGTCTGATATTTGAAAACCAGAACTACTGCTGGGTTCCGATAAAAATGGACCTGGATCCATACCAGTTCCACTTTGGCTTTTGCAAAACTAAAATCACCCCTTTTTATTGCCCATCTCAATTATCAACATAGTGGAATTCTTCTGGAGGTGAAATTCTACTTTTCTCTTAGTAACTGTGCTACTCATTAACTGCTAGGGACAAAATTGAGCCCTGGCACCAGTGGGTGGACTGCCCAAGAAGTTGGCCTTAGTATTTTACATCAAACACATCAATGAAAACAGTAAGTTCATGAATTAACTATTCAGTAGAAAGTGAAAGTTTATTTTCTGCAGCCCTTAAATTTTTCACCTTTTATTATAGCATAATGACCTACTGGCTGGGGCTCTCCTGGTAGTTAATGACCCACCAGGTTAAGGGTCTGTTTAGGTCCATTTTCTTTATTAAGTTCCAGAAAGTGACTGACATAAAAGTCATTATTCTTAGGGCAGTGTAGTGCAGGGATAACCAGGAAGCAAATTTTCTAATTTATCAAAAGTTTTGAATTAGTTTGCAGTGCAACAAGAAATAACAAGTCAGATTTTCAAACACTTGCGGAGAAATGTACATTTGCACTTTTATGCCTTAAATGTATAAAGCCCACTGCATTTTGAATAAGGTGGGATTTGAGCAGACATGAACCAATATAGACAGAATCATAGACGTGTAGGATTAGAAAGGACCTCAAGAAGTGATCAAGTCCAGCCCCCTGTGCTGAGGCAGAATCAAGTAAACTGAGATCAGGCAAACGTACGTGCAAATCCTGATCTGATCATGCTCTCAGCCCTACGTGAGCACAAATGATCATGCACATCTCCATGCATGCAATTGGTCATTATTGAGTTAAGCTGATCATAGAATAATCTTCTATCAGTAACTGCTCTCTAATTCAATATTAAATACAAATATTTATTTAAGAGGCATGTATTAGTTCTGTTTAGGCAAGAATTATTGGTGTGGAGGAGTGGGGGAACTTCTAAAATCATTCTTCCTTTGATGCAAGAATGAGGCTGTCCTGCAGTGATCAGATTCATATGCCAAGTCACTGCAGCTTTGAAGGCTAGCAGCAAGCTTTACACATACTGTGAGCTGCTGACTTCATCAGATAAAAGTTTAGTACTTCTGAATAAACTTAAAGTGAATCATGAGCTCAGTGTTGACATGGATTGTTTCCCCTAAACAACATTTCAGGCTCCTTACGAGTCCTTTTCTCAGGAGAAATAATGCTTTTTTTTTCATTTATACTTGAGATTCTAACATTCCTTCTCAATGACAGAAGAATGATCCTGCAGTAAAGCCAGTGAATTGGGACACAGGACAGGATTCCTGTATGGAATGATTCTGATCATCTAGTCTGGACTCTAGATCTAGGTTCAATTTCTGATTAGGTCATGGACTTCCTATTTGATGTGGGGCAAGTAATTAATTTAACATCTCTTTGTCTCTGTTTCCCCTCTGTAAAATGGACTTAATTTAACAGAAACCTCCGAACTTCAGGAAGTTTGTCTTAATCAGGCATTGATCCAAACCATCCTGATTTGGGTTTTATAAAACCACAACTCAATAAGATTTTACAATACCAAAACCACTCCCTGATTTTCTCACAGCTACAGCATTCCTAGTACATTTTTCACAGCTAAAATACTTAATTTAGTGTTGGTTTCTAGTAGTTGATTATTTTACAATATTAAGGGTCTATTCCTACTCCCACAGAAGTCACTGACTACCAATGGAGCATGACTATAACCTTAACCTGAGAAAGGTACAGAATTAGCAGAATTATATTTCTCTAATCGCTCTGTACCCACAAAACACATTGTGATGATGGCATCCTAAAGCCCTTTAGTACTTCAGGGACTAAATGGAGCTGAACCTGCCTATTAGGTCAAATTTAGGATTGGTGTAAATGGGTTCAGTTCCCCTAAAGCTGACTTTTGACTCACAAGCAAGTTTAACTGTCTTGAGTATTTAAATTAAGCTCTGAATTTGGCCCATAATAAAAGCTGATAAATGAAATTCCACTTATAGTACAGAATGAAGCTCCTGACCTGTTTCAGTCCACAGCAATTCTACCTATATATCCATCCAGCTATTTACGTGGTCCTCAGCAACACAGTACCTCCAACAAGTTAAAAAGATGACAATGTGCTTGCTCATGCTTTCTCTTTCTCCTTCCTTTCTCTGACACCAAGGAAAAGACTTAGGGGTCTTGGTATTATTGGGTTTTTTTTTAAATGAATCGGTAAGAATGAGGGTACTATTGTGGAAAAGCCTGACCAAAGAGCTGTTTTTTGTAGTTATTTGCTATTACCAGTTTGCAAAGGATCTGTTTGCAAATGAATTCTAGTCACAGTGCATCTCTTCACACACTGATGTTGTTCTGTAAAAATTGATTTAACTCTAGGAGGTTTTGGCGGTGACACCTCTACTTCCTTCTAACTTATTGCTATTCAGGTAGAAACCTTCCAGAATAACTTCACCTGTTTTCTATTTGAGAATCTTGGGGAATTATCTACCCTGCCTCCATCAGTCCTGCTTCAAGGATTCTGATTTATCATTGTCTGAGTGTCTGAACGGTCAAACAATCTTGCTTTCTATTCTATTCTAAAGGGTTCTTATACGGTTACCACCTCATCACCGTAGTATCTTAACACCTTCCTGTAATGCATTAAGTGATGTGACTAACCTGTCACATGTGGTTTATTCTCTCCTTCATCCTCTTCTTTATTATTATGACATCCAAGAATCATGAGCGAGACTAGAGAAAACTCTGTGGTAAAAGATAGACTACGGTAAGCTGCAAATAGCAGAAAGTCAGAGCTGATAAAAGAACTACACAAAATGTTCACCGTCCCCTTGAAATTCAAAAAATTTCAACCATCTCTGCCATAAATGATTTGTACACAAAAATGCACATTTAGAAGCAGGGGCGGCTCCAGGCACCAGCACGCCAAGAGCGTGCCTGGGGCAGCAAGCCAAGGGGGGGCGCTCTGCAGGTCACCACGAGGGCGGCAGGCAGGTTGCCTTCGGCGGCATGCCTGCAGAGGGTCCGCTGGTCCTGCGGCTTCAGCGGACCTCCCGCAGGCAAGCCGCTGAAGGCAGCCTGCCTGCCGTGCTTAGGGCGGCAAAATACCTACAGCCGCCCCTGTTTAGAAGAGAGAGTCCAAGAGAGTTGAAGTTGATTGAAACTTCTGGTCCTTTCAGCTGTAAATTACACCTTTACACTTGCATCTACTTACCAAGGAACAAATTACACTCCATTATACATCACCTTTGAAGTTGACCCAGTGAGTTTAAGTGAGTCACCATTTGTGTAATTTACATGTTAATGAGATGGTTATAGGAGAGAAATCAGCTGACAGGCATTATTCGTAATTATATGATGGAGTTAATCTTTATTTTAACTGAGACAATTGCTTCACGAGGGTGTATGGTAAATTAAACCAAATTAGAGACCATATAAGTTAAACTGTTTAATCCTTACTGTGACATTGCACCCTTTATTCTTTATGGAAATATGGTTATGATATGAATATTGTATAACTAATATATACTTTATGCAAGATGGGTCTTGTAAGATATCATTGGAAAGGTTATAATTGACTGAATGTGTTTATCCAATGTGTATGTCTGTATCATTGTTGTATCTGAAGCTGGTAATATTGACCATGTCTCTGTTTTTCAAATGTGCTATGTTGGATGAGGCCAAACAATGTTAGTGGTTTACTGAAGAAATGCACACAAGCATAATGATTACCCCAGGAATTGCGTGCAATAGAAACCTCTCAGAGATAACCCTACACAATGGGAACTGTTTGACACAGGTCACAGCAAAAAAAGCTTTCCAGCAAGTGGGGGGAAGATATAAAAGAGGGACAATGACAACGTGAAGGATCCTCACTCTCCCTACAACAACACACCTCAAAACACCAGCAGAACAAAGACTGAACTGTGAGAGGTGATGGTCCCAGGCTATGATCTTTAGCCTGTATAAAAAAACCTGGGAAAGCCAAGGTAACTTGTGCCTTAAGAATCTGCCAGCCTGTTTATCACTCAGGGCAAGACTTTGCTAATTTTTATCCTACCTATCAAGTATGTCAAGCTTAGTTTGTGTGTTTTGTTTCATTTGCTTTGTAATTTGCTTTGTTCTGTTTGCTATCCCTTGGAACCACTTAAAATCTGCCTTTTGTTAAGAAAATTTATTTTGTTTATTATTAAACCCAGTTTCTGTAATTTCTAATGGGGGGGAGGGGAGAAGTTGTACATACCTTTGTCCACATTGAGGGAGGAGATGCATTTCATAATATATCTTTGGGTCTGCACTCTAAGGGAGGTGGATACCTGTATGCTGGGGCAAGTCCCTTAAGCTGAGTCTTCCCAGAGCTGAACTGCAGCTGAGTGTTGGAGGAGGGTTTAATAGCCTGGCTTAGTAAGACAGGTTAAAGCTGGCCCAGGCTAGCAGAACAGGTAGACTCAGTGGTATCTCAGCACATCAGGTGGCATCCCACAGGGTCCAGCCCATCACACTTACCTCTTAATTTTAGTGTGAATTGGCATTTGTCAGCAATGCTGCTTGTGACTCAGACAAACACAGGCTGTAACCTGACTCCTTCTTGCCATGTTCAGTCCAAGAACCCCACAAACTTATTGCAACATCAACATAAAAACATTCATCTTCAACAAATCATACAGTTATTTATGTTCAAAATTGGAGCCCCAGGATGCTAGACACTGTACATAGACTCTGTAAAAGACAGTCCCTGCACTGAAGAAATGACCATCTAAATAGACCAGACTGACAAAGGATAGAAGACAGGAAGGAAATAAGGCCCATACAGATTAGGCAACTTGTCCAAGGTCACACTGAGAAGTCACTTACAGACTTACAGTGCTTTAATCACAGTTCTGAGTATACATAAAGATAAATTATATGTACAGCTACGATGTTTGACAATTAGTACCTGCTGTGACTCTGGGTGAAATTCTGGCCCCACTGAAGTCAAGGGGAATTTTGCTATTGACTTCAACGAGGTCAGGATTTCACCCCAGTGAATCTCAGGTGCTTAGGGCTGCAAAAGTTTGCTTTCAGAACATGGCTGCCCCTTTCTACTGAGAAACTTTCGTCACATGTTCTTATGGACTACAAGGCCACTAAGGCTTCTGTGTTCAAGGCATGGTACCTTCAATTTGTCTCTACTTCAATAAGCAAATAATTTATCATCAAAATCATCTGCAACTTTTTTCATGTTTTTCATTCCAATTTCATGATGTTTTATCATCCCTTTAAAGTCTCACCTTGCTATCAGATTACGGTGACTTGAAATACTAAGTGGCAAGAATTGTAGTTACTACTAATCTTTTCCTGAGAATCCATTTCACTGGTTCAGTGTCCTCCTTTCTAATAATAACTTCCCATCAGATCTCCTTATGAGAAAGAATTTTGTGCTTATGCACACATTCCTTGGGAGCATTTTTTGATAACTACCTCTTTGGAGCTGCAATAAATTACTGTGTACGGTACTTACTCCTTACTGTAATACCTGTCTTGCAATGATAAATGTAGTTTAGTTCACATGGCTTTACTTTTTATTAACTTGATCATAACAAAAATTCAAAAAAATATATTTTTTATGATCTTGATCTCTCGGACTCTTGCTTAAAACAATGTTTCAAAGTAAACCCTCCCACCCCACCCCCCCAAAAAAAACCCAGGGGCGTATTTTGCTAACTCTAGGTAGATCAGGTACTTTATTTACTCTGATTCAGGTTTAAACACCTAAAGCAAAAATTCCCCTTTGAAATGAACATACTCACTTGACAATTTCAGTGAGAACAATAATTGTCCCAATTTCCCTCCTACTTACGCTGGTGTAAATAGGAAGTAATGCATTATAGTTACGATGGTATAAAACAGTTGTGAGGAGAGAATCAAGATGTAGCTTTTCTAAATAAGAGATGATCCTCAATCTTCTTATAAGACTTGATCTTACACCTATTGAAGTTAATGAGAGTCTTTCCTGTGACTTCAGTGGACACTGAATTAGACTTATAATGCATTGTATTTTTAATCACTGTGAATTCTGTCATTGGATATGTGCACATTCCTTCCACTGGATGCAATGACAATCTCATACATACATCTAAAAGTAGATCCTTGAGGCATAGATTAGAACTCCAGTCACCTGTTTTCCCTACCTGCAATATTAAGTGAACAATCTCCTAATGGCTTGTGTCGTCTAAAATGTGATGCATGTGCTTGAATGGACCTTACTAGCTTAAATGCTTCCAGTAGGTTCAGTGTGAAGAGTGATCCCTGAAGACAACGCTGAAATTTGAGCCACAGAGACAGCAGGAAATGTTTGCAAGCTGTGCGAGGTCCAGCAGCGATACTAAAACAAAACATCACGTTTCGAAGGAGAGCGCTGCATGCTGCTGATCACTTATGAACCAGACTTCTTTTCTTTTCTTTTTTTGCACAGAGGAGAGACTGTATATTTCTATGGAAAAGATTACTGGAGAGAGTGCACTGAGAACTAAAATGAGCACTTTTAACAAATTCTTTATGCCAGAGAAACATATGGAGCTATCTAGCTATATTACTAAGAGGTCTGTATATTCTACTCTATTCAGATGCATCTAAACCCCATCACTAACTGCAATGTGCATTGAAGAAGATGCATTGAAAAAGGAGGCACTGATGTCCCTCCTAATAAGGACCCAGTCCTGCAATCATGTTCTATGAGGCACTGAGTGTCATCATCTTCCAGTGATTTCAGCAACAGTTGAGGATGTTCAGCACCTTGTAAGGCTGAGCCCGTAGAAACAGAGTCCCCTAACATAGAAGGAAGAGAAATTCTTTCCAAAACAGCCTTCTGTCACACACATACTTAAACATGTCAGACTCTAATAGAGTAGGGTGAAAGAGTGTGATTGCCAGTCACAGCAGTTCAACAGGGTCCTGTTTTGAAGTGAAAAATCATAGAATTTTGCAAGAGATGTTTTATTAGTAGTAGATGTTTTATTCCATTTCCAGTCTTGCAGATTTATCCTCCTTCCTGAATGCTTATGCTTTCAACTGCCCTTTTCATCTAGCAATCAGTTATTTGCAAATTGTTCCTCACTTGAACTGGGCCCTGTTTTGCAGAATAATGTGCTATTATGTTAAACTGCTGGCGCAGAATCCTACGGGCTCAGAGGGGTGGTTGATCCCCTGACTTAGTTCCATGCCGTCCATTTTCTGCTTGGCAGAGAGACATTTACACCAAATGCACAGTCTTCCCACTGGATACATTGTTCTAGCATTTGTTGTTCC
Source organism: Mauremys mutica (assembly GCF_020497125.1). Lineage (NCBI taxonomy): Eukaryota > Metazoa > Chordata > Testudines > Geoemydidae > Mauremys > Mauremys mutica. The sequence goes on from NC_059074.1 coordinate 24,842,935, forward strand.
CTGTGGAAGGACTTGAGGTTGTCATTGTGTAATTTTGGCCAATAAGCTCATGGGTTTTGCATGGGTCGGTTGTTAATGGCATAGATCAAAAGCAGGGCATGTAAGCCTTAGTTCAGGGTATCGTATGTTTGTGTCAGCCAGGTCACATGATTAGCTGTTCTATCTTAATTTTTTATGCAAAAATTGTGTGGGAGAGTTTACTGCATCAACATGAAACACAAAGGAACGTTTACAAGATCAGTTTACTACTTCAAGGAAGTTGCAAAAATATGACAGTAAAGATAAAAAGGACTAATCTGAGATGGTGCAATAGCTTTCATCATTCCATCTCGTAAATGTCTAATCCCACTCTCTTTCTAACCATATTTATATTTATATACATTCCATTAAATTGTAGTATTTTAAAAACAAGAGTAATTATTTTATGCTACCCTTGAGAGCTGGGTTTTCATTACAGCATATTTGTCTACAATATATCCCAGCTGATGAGGCTGTTCCTTGTAATAATGAATAGGAGGCAGTTACTGTAATAAAAATTCTACATAACATGCATACTTCTCCCCTCCCATATTGTCCATACTCTTTTAATATATATGCATATTTTACATTTGACGTCACTCTGTGAAGACTGCATGCTCCTGCTGATACATACCAGAGATGTGGCTACTTGAACAAGAGGAGAAAAATAATTTAATGAACTATGATGATGCATCTGGCCTTCTTTCTGGACCAAGGTGCACCATGTGCTTTACAAGCCTGTGGAAAATGTACAAACCACTCAGAGATTAATTTTTAAGCTCTGCACTGCCCTTGGCAAGGGGCAATGCACAGCTGTGATGCCCCATGATCAGTCCGAGGAGGGACTATGAGTCATAACTGGCTCCTTAGCCCACCCCTTGCTTCAGGCGGGGAGTAATCTGCTATTAGCCTGTCTACACCAGGGAGAGATTACTCTCCCTATTGTGCTGCCTCAGCTCTGCTGGTTGGCACGTTTAGGGAGCGAGGACTAGCCTCCAAACCACTGCTCCACCCTGCCCATCCAATCCTCACACACCTACCTGAACAGCAGGGGTAAGCAGTGGCTCTGCAGGAGCTCCTCTCTCCATCCTCTCCTCCAAGCAGCGACCTGGAAAGCAGGTAGCCCACACTGGGGAGTGAGGATCACCTTATGTCTCATTACTCCCCTGAATGTGCACTTAGGGAAAGCTATGCTCTTACCTTAAATTAAGATCTACTGTTGAACAGAGAAATCTGGGCACCCAGTCAACAGCAAATACCTCTTTTCCAATTATGGGTATTGCTATTATGCCTAGGTTTTAATAGAAATAGTTTAAGTACTACATTTGATTATAAAACCTCTCTGTATAAATATAGATCTAAATATGAACCCATCATGTTAAAAATCTCACCTAAATTAAAAGAAAACAGTTCTCCATTTCCCCCTCCTGCAGTCCTTCACTGGGGTTGCCCCTGTAAATAGCTTTACTCATGTTAAGTCAATGGAATAACTCATCCAGAGAGATGCACAGAGGTATAAGTGTTTGCATCTAAACCCTTAATATAGTACTGTCCACTTCCAGTGTGTATGATTGTATATATGAAAACTAGAGAGCGAGACAGAGAGCATATTAAGCCTGAATACTAAGGTTATACAAACCACATCATGGCGAGCGAAGTCTGAGCAGTGTTTTATCTTATCAGAACCCACAAGTAAGTATATTTTATCCACATTTTTTCTGGGCAGTGTTTCATATACAGCATTTGAAGGCTATCACAAGAAGATATGAATAAGAAATTTCAGCATTTTTATTACATTCATATGGGAAGCATAACTTTGCATTCCTACATGTTTACTGCACTTTCCATAAGACTCTGGTTGTCGGGAAAAAAAGAAAAAAGAAAAGACAAACATTTTAGATTAAAGACTGAGCACACTCCATGGAAGTTCCCACAACCATGAGAGTCCTCTGAAGATTTCTTCTGTGGATTTCTCTGTTGCATGCTAGTGGCTTATCTCCTGCCCACTTCATAAGAACAGGAGAACATAAGAAAGGCCGTACCGGGTCAGACCAAAGGTCCATCTAGCCCAGTATCTGTCTACCGACAGTGGGCAATGCCAGGTGCCCCAGAGAGAGTGAACCTAACAGGCAATGATCAAGTGATCTCCCTCCTGCCATCCATCTCCATCCTCTGATGAACAGAGGCTAGGGACACCATTCTTACCCATCCTGGCTAATAGCCATTTATGGACTTAGCCACCATGAATTTATCCAGTCTCCTTTTAAACATTGTTATAGTCCTAGCCTTCACAAGCTCCTCAGGTAAGGAGTTCCACAAGTTGACTGTGCACTGCCTGAAGAAGAACTTCCTTTTATTTGTTTTAAACCTGCTGCCTATTAATTTCATTTGGTGACCCCTAGTTCTTGTATTATGGGAATAAGTAAATAACTTTTCCTTATCCACTTTCTCAACATCACTCATGATTTTATATACCTCTATCATGTCCCCCCTTAGTCTTCTCTTTTCCAAGCTGAAGAGTCCTAGCCTCTTTAATCTTTCCTCGTATGGGACCCTCTCTAAACCCTTAATCATTTTAGTTGCCCTTTTCTGAACCTTTTCTAGTGCTAGAATATCTTTTTTGAGGTGAGGAGACCACATCTGTACACAGTATTCGAGATGTGGGCGTACCATGGATTTATATAAGGGTAATAATATATTCTCAGTCTTATTCTCTATCCCCTTTTTAATGATTCCTAACATCCTGTTTGCTTTTTTGATCGCCTCTGCACACTGCGTGGACATCTTCAGAGAACTATCCACGATGACGCCAAGATCTTTTTCCTGACTCGTTGTAGCTAAATTAGCCCCCATCATGTGGTATGTATAGTTGGGGTTATTTTTTCCAATGTGAATTACTTTACATTTATCCACATTAAATTTCATTTGCCATTTTGTTGCCCAATCACTTAGTTTTGTGAGATCTTTTTGAAGTTCTTCACAATCTGCTTTGGTCTTCAATCCCCTACGCTTTGAACAGGACAACCCCAAGCAAACTACTGAGTTGTCTCGCTCTTCTACAGGGTTTTTCCTCACAGAGGGTAAAATGTAGCACCAGGGCCATAGCAGCTCGGCCTGAACATTTAAGATTCCTTAGCACTCTTTAACCAGGGCCCAGTTCTTACTCAGGAAAAGTCCCATTGGCTTCAGTAAGTGGTCAAACTAAGGTCAGAACGATTTAGTCCCAGATTAGCATTTCCCCCATTGTGGGTTGGAATTTTCCTCTCCCACCCTGTCCCTGTTGCATGCGGTGAACTAACTGATTTCCCCTCTCCATCCCAGAGTCAACTGCATTTCAGTTATAGTCTATGTATCTAGTCTGTGCAGCATTTCGGGATCATTTGAGGAGGGCCCTTCACAGTAAATACCTTGGCCCTGATTCTAAATGGCATTAAGATCTCTTTATATCTAGTTTATTAAGCCTCTTTTTATGCTGCCAGAATGGTGTAAGTGGGCCTTACCAATATTCATGAATCATGCTCCTTGTTTGTATATTTGCCTACAAAGTGTTTTGCTTGTTTCACTACATAAAACTGTATAACCACCATATAAAATTTTATGCATCTCTCCCCACTTCTTAGGCAAGATTTAATAGCGAAGAATGTAATGAGGACTCATACCACCAAGATTTTATTATCTTTTACAAAATAGACCACAGAACTATTTACTGGGATACAATGAAGCACCATAAGCAACTAAACGAAACCACAATTGTCAAATAAATGAACAAAGGACATTTTGTTATCCATTATCCATTTTTATTAGTGTTTGTTCACTTTATTGCTTGTTTGTAAAGTTAAGTAATTTGCAGTGGGTCTTCAAGTAATTAGTGAAAAGTAAAAATGATCTACTGTAAAAAAAAAAAAAGAATAGGGAATTTAGGTACAAAAACAATGATGTTGTATTATACTATTACAGTGCCCCAAAGTGCTCAGTGCTCCTACCCAAGGTGTTAATCACTATGACCCGTAGTCAGTTTTTTTCAGGATCAGGCTTTAATTTTTGATGCAACATGATCAAGGTGGGTAACAAACAACAGGGATGAGGAAGGGCGAAGGTCACTGCAGTAAAATGGTAGAGAGAATAGTCATTGGACTAGGAAAAGAGGGTGAAAATGACTCTGTAGCTTGGAGAGTAGAATGCTTTCCTCGGATGTGAGTGATCACCAAGTCGAAGTCCCTTCTGCAATGACTGTTTAATTATTTGTACAGCGAGGAACAGCTTGAACAGGAGAGACTTGGAAAGCCCCACTTCAGAATGTCCTGTAGTCCAGTGGATAGGGCACTGTCTTCCAATGTAGACCCAACTTCAAATCATTTCTCCACATCTAGCAGAGGTGGGAATTGAACGGGGATCTCCCAAAAGTTGCGAGAGTGTCCTAATCAGAGCTTGAGACTAGTGGAGGGGGGTTGCTTCTCCTCTGGCCATGCCCCAAATAAAAAAATTGCCCCAAACAAATGTTTCAGGTTGAATGAAACATATTTTGTTTCACCCAACGCAGAATTTTTGATTCACCAAAATTTTTGCAATTTAGACTCGAGACATTTTGTTTTGCAGAACTGCCTGAAAACTGAAAAAATATTTATTTGCACAGCTGTAATTACATGATTTTTCATAGGTACTAATTAAGGATGGTGAAAAAATGTCTATAGAAACTGTTTTCCTATGGAAAAAATGGGTTTTTGACTAAACATTTTTGCAAACAGCATCTGCTTTCTGAAGAAAATTTCAGAATTTGTCAAGAAAACAAATAACAAAATCCAGGCTGTCTTAGGTTGAATCCTGAAATATTTCAATTCAAAAGAGGTATGGCCAAGCCTCATGGGAGTTATAGTTCATTCCCATTTTCCTTTAGGGGCTGGGCAAACAAAATTTCCCATTAAGTATCATGGCCAGGGATTTCTATGACGTACCTCCCTCCCCTCCTCAAATGATGAGAAAGTGGTGAATTATGACAGATGCCCAACCAGAAAGCCCAGTCCATAGAGGAGAATGGAAATGTAAGGTACCTGAACTACAATTCCCATAATGCATTTATTTATTAAGGGTGAAATTCACTCCTCTGTGGAAAGTCAGCACCAGGCCTATGTGCCACTCAAGTCCCATGTAAGTGCTCTGTACAGAGGTGAATTTCACTCTAAATCCCCAATCACTCAAACACTATTACACATGTTTAATTTTGCTCATGTGACTCCAGTGACATCAATGGGACTACAAACATGAACAATGTTAATCACATCCATACGTGTTTGCAGAATCAGCACCTCATCTATCTTACCCTTCATCTTCTTTTTTCTTTCTCCCCCACATTTTGTCTTTTTAAATAGATAATTCTCTTATTATAGTGGAATATTCCACTCTAGTAAGGGAAGGGGCTGGATTGTCTTGTGTTTGAAGCACAGGACTGGGATGCAGGAGACCTCAGGTCAATTTCCAGCTCTGCCACAGACTCTGTGTATGACCTTAGGCAAATCATTTCACCTCACCGTGCCTCAATTTCCACATCTGTAAAATCAGGATAATAGTCCTTCCTTTGTCTAGTCTCCCTTTGGGGAGAGGACAAGAAATAGAATGAAACACACAGGACATATGTTATTCATGTAACTTATTGCTCTACTGGAAGGAGTTCCAATACTGTGGGGATACAAGTGGTATAAGAACCTGTACACACTAGAAGAGAATGCTAACCCATTTCCCACTATGGCTGCCAGCATTCTGATTGCTGGCAGGAGACAACACTCTCCAAAACTCCAAGGAATCCTAGTTACCAACGAGAAAGTAATGACTTATATAAAACAAACCCTTCCTGCAATAGCACATGCCGCTACTGACAAAGCAAGGTTTACTAGCAGTTTATGGCATTCAAATGAAAATGCAGAGACAGGTGCCTGCCAACTTGAGCTGGGGTAAGTTTTTCAGAGATGTAGAATGAGCTTCAACTTCTAAGTTACTGTCTTTTTCTTTACAAATAATAATCTCTTCACTTTTACAAGCGCTATATTATTTTTAGGTAAGAAAACACTGTAAAGTTCATGTTTTATTGTTCCTTGCAGTTATATAAATTACATTTGGCCAAAATAAATGTAATTCCTACTGTGTGAACTGGGGACCCAGAATGTTGATTTTCCTCAAGTTATAAACAATGTGAAGATATGTTATACTGGGTCACAATTTTCCACTGTACAGCAAAATATATAACTCACTTTTAATAACAAAAGTGCATATATCATTAAAGTTTCCTACTCCATGGAGCACATATTATGTTACTCTACCCAGCAAGATATATCCTTTCTACATACCACAATCTCTAAAATATTGTTTGACTGAACAAAACTATTTCAGTGATTCATTAGTACAACAGCTGTCATTTTGAAAAATTATTCAAATTAGTCTGTATTTTTATTAGTAATATTGAATTCTTTAGAAGGCTAATGTTTTTAGTAGTGCTAATATCACAGCATTCGTTTCTCATCTTGTTATTGCCACGGATGCCGGAAAGGAATTTTGGAGTATTATTTATTATTTTGATTTCTCTGGTGGCTATCGGAATTTAGAGGCACCTCCCAAAATTTCACACACAGTTAGAAAATCTAACATGTTCAGTATAATCACTTTGATTCATTACGTTTCCAGTTACTAGTTTGCCAATTAATAGATGGTCTCAAAAGAACAGATGATGGGATTTTTTAAAGAACTCAGCTTTGCCCTAGCAAAATGGCAGATGAAATTCAATGTGAAGAAGTGCAAAGTAAATGCACATTGGAAAAAATAATCCTAAGTATACATTGAAAATGATGGGGTCTAAATTAGCTGCTGCCACTCAAGAAAGAGATCTTAAAGTAATTGTGAATAGTTCTCTGAAAACATCCACTCAATGTGCAGCGGCAGTCAAAAAAGCTAACAGAATCTTGGGAATCATTAGGAAAGAGATAGATAATAAGCCAGAAAATATCATATTGCCTCTATATAAATCCATGGCAGGCCAACATCTTGAATACTGAGTGCAGATGTGATCACCCCATCTTAAAAAAAGATATATTGGAATTGGAAAACGTTCAGAAAAGGACAACAACAATTATTAGGGACGTGGAACAGCTTCCACATGAAGAGAGATTTTAAAAAAGTCTGACCGTTCATCTTAGAAAAGAGATGACAAGGGGAGGGGTATGATAAAGGTCTATAAAATCATGAATGGGATAGAGAAAGTGAATAGGGAAATGCTCCTTACCTCTTCACATAATACAAGACCTTGGGGGTCACCCAATGAAATAAATAGGCATCAGGTTTAAAACAAAAGGAAGTACTTCACAGAACACACAGTCATTTCCCTGGGATGTTGTGAAGACCAAAAGTATAATGGGATTAAAAAAGAATTAAGAACATAAGAATGGCCGTACCGGGTCAGACCAAAGGTCCATCTAGCCCAGTATCTGTCTACCGACAGTGGCCAATGCCAGGTGCCCCAGAGGGAGTGAACCTAACAGGCAATGATCAAGTGATCTCTCTCCTGCCATCCATCTCCATCCTCTGCCGAACAGAGGCTAGAGACACCATTCTTTACCCATCTTGGCTAATAGCCATTTATGGACTTAGCCACCATGAATTTATCCAGTTACCTTTTAAACATTAGTGTCAAGTATCAGAGGGGTAGCCGTGTTAGTCTGGTTCTGTAGAAGCAGCAAAGAATCCTGTGGCACCTTATAGACTAACAGACGTTTTGCAGCATGAGCGTTCGTGGGTGAATACCCACTTCTTCGGATGCAAGTAGTGGAAATTTCCAGGGGCAGGTTTATATATGCAAGCGAGAAGCAAGCTAGAGATAACAAGGTTAGTTCAATACAGTCATCCCGGATGACTGGAAAAAAGCTAATGTAGTGCCCATCTTTAAAAAAGGGAAGAAGGAAGATCCAGGGAACTACAGGCCAGTCAGTCTCACCTCAGTCCCTGGAAAAATCATGGAACAGGTCCTCAAGGAATCAATCCTGAACCACTTAAAGGAGGGGAAAGTGATCAGGAACAGTCAGCATGGATTCACCAAGGGCAAGTCATGCCTGACTAACCTAATTGCCTTCTATGACGAGATAACCGGCTCTGTGGATGAGGGGAAAGCAGTGGATGTACTATTTCTGGACTTTAGCAAAGCTTTTGATACAGTCTCCCACAGTATTCTTGCCAGCAAGTTAAAGAAGTCTGGGCTGGATGAATGGACGGTAAGGTGGATAGAAAACTGGCTAGATGGTCGGGCTCAACGGGTAGTGATCAATGGTTCCATGTCTAGTTGGCAGCCGGTATCAAGTGGAGTGCCCCAAGGGTCGGTGCTGGGGCCGGTTTTGTTCAATATCTTCATTAATGATCTGGAGGATGGTGTGGACTGCACCCTTAGCAAGTTTGCAGATGACACTAAACTGGGAGGAGTGGTTGATACGCTGGAGGGTATGGATAGGATACAGAGGGACCTAGACAAATTAGAGGATTGGGCCAAAAGAAATATGATGAGGTTCAACAAGGACAAGTGCAGAGTCCTGAACTTAGGACGGAAGAATCCCATGCACTGCTACAGACTAGGGACCGAATGGCTGGGCAGCAGTTCTGCAGAAAAGGACCTAGGGGTTACGGTGGACGAAAAGCTGAATATGAGTCAACAGTGTGCCCTTGTTGCCAAGAAGGCTAATGGCATTTTGGGTTGTATAAGTAGGGGCATTTCCAGCAGATCGAGGGATGTGATCATTCCCCTCTACTCAGCACTGGTGAGGCCTCATTTGGAGTACTGTGTCCAGTTTTGGGCCCCACACTACAAGAAGGATGTGGATAAATTGGAGAGAGTCCAGCAGAGGGCAACAAAAATGATTAGGGGGCTGGAGCACATGACTTATGAGGAGAGGCTGAGGGAACTGGGATTGTTTAGTCTGCAGAAGAGAAGAATGAGGGGGGATTTGATAGCTGCTTTCAACTACCTGAAAGGGGGTTCCAAAGAGGATGGATCTAGACTGTTCTCAGTGGTAGAAGATGACAGAACAAGGAGTAATGGTCTCAAGTTGCAGAGGGGGAGGTTTAGGTTGGATATTAGGAAAAACTTTTTCACTAGTAGGGTGGTGAAGAACTGGAATGGGTTACCTAGGGAGGTAGTGGAATCTCCTTCCTTAGAGGTTTTTAAAGTCAGGCTTGACAAAGCCCTGGCTGGGATGATTTAGTTGGGCTTGGTCCTGCTTTGAGCAGGAGGTTGGACTAGATGACCTCCTGAGGTCCCTTCCAACCCTGAGATTCTATGATTCTATGATTCAGGGAGGATGAGGCCCTGTTCTAGCAGTTGAGTGAAAACCAAGAGAGGAGAAACTGGTTCTGTAATTGGCAAGCCATTCACAGTCTTTGTTTAATCCTGAGCTGATGGTGTCAAATTTGCAGATGAACTGGAGCTCAGCAGTTTCTCTTTGAAGTCTGGTCCTGAAGTTTTTTTGCTGCAGGATGGCCACCTTAAGATCTGCTATTGAGTGGCCAGGGAGGTTGAAGTGCTCTCCTACAGGTTTTTGTATATTGCCATTCCTAATATCTGATTTGTGTCCATTTATCCTTTTCCTTAGAGACTGTCCAGTATGGCCGATGTACATAGCAGAGGGGCATTGCTCTTAGTATTGGCCTAACTCTGGTTCCACTGATGTCATTGGAAATTTCACCATTGACTTCACCATTGCACTATATGCACCACTGGTCACAGACTCCTGAAGGTAAGAGCCACAGGTGCCTACATTCAGCCAGACTTTAGGGGGAAAATGGTTGATACACATAGGGTGACCAGACAGCAAGTGTAAAAATCAGGACGGGGTTTGGGGGTAATAGGATCCTATATATATATAAAAAAAAGCCCAAATATCGGGACTGTCCCTATAAAATCGGGATATCTGGTCACCCTAGCTTCACAGGTGCTACAGCCCTGGTCTAGAAGTGTGAGAATTGCAGGATTCCTCCCAGAGAAAGGCACATGGCCTAAGAGCTGAGGTGGTGCACTCAGACCAGAAAGGGGATGGAGGTGCAGGTTACTTTGTAACTGTGACAGAAAGTAGCAAGGTCTGTATGTACCTGAAAGGAAGTTTTGCACTCTTCTATCCATGTGCAGATGCAGAATGGTATTTTGGCTACAGCTGCTATTTAACCATCTAAAAGCAGCCCCAGACCTTCTAAAAGCTTTAAATTGTGAATTGAGTCAAAACTGGCAGATGCAATTCCTCAGCCATGTGCAAATATCATTTGTTGTTACCTTTTCTAGTTGCTCCGCTTAACCCATCAACATCCAGATTACAGGATCAGGACTTTAGATTAGGAACTCTGGGGGACAGGGACTGTCTTTAATGTTAGGTTTATACAATGCTTAGCACAATCTGGGTCCAATCCTGAGTGAAGCCTCTGGGCGCTATGGTGATACAAATAATAAAATAACTAATAGTATGTGAAGCATTCAGTCTAGAAACAAGATTTAACCTAGCTTTATTTTTATTTTTTAAATTCTCTCCCCATCCTCACCCCCCACTATGTCTCTGAAATACTCTTTGCATTTCCTGGTTCACTGAAGATATCCAGATAACATCATGCCATGTTGTCCTATATATCACTGTTTACAGTGTGACTTCTGGTATTTGTGATGTGACATTCAGGAATATCTTCAATGGACTGGATTTGCTGGATGGACTTCACAAAAGGGGAAAAGATGGAATTTAAAAGGTTAGTTAAAACTTATTCCTGTGCTGAAAGCCCCCACAGTTTGGCTAGCGAGGCAGTCAACCGAGAAACCTGTTTCGCTTTGCACTACAGTTCAGCGATACAATTTTAAATAAAGGTCTTCCAATCTTCACAGAAGCCACAACTTACTCCAGATATAAGAGATGCAATTTGGAGATATCTGATGGTTGAACGTGGTAAATACAAACAAAAAGGACCAAGAGCTGTTGCTCAATTATGTGCTAACTGTCACTCCAATAGACTAGAGGTACAAGTAGAACCTCCAAGTAAAATACAAAATGTATATAATATCAGCATGTTGGTCTGCCAAATATCCATTAAACAGTACAGATCTGGTACCATGGATCTTTGCAGTGTACCATTACAATTGATTTTACTGGCACAGAGAAAAGGGCTTAACATTTGAAGTTGCGTTCAAGAAATATGAGCAATAATTGAAACCATTGCAATATTTTCAACTCTTTTTCTTAGAGCAAGGAGGTCAACAGTTAAAAAAAACCCTCTCTCAACACAAAGCGTGAAAGTATCTGGTTTCAGCGGCAGTTCTGCTCTAATGGAGTGCGCAAGAACATGCATGTTTTCATGCTGACACTTCTGCAGTATGATCTTGGGCCATTCTTGGCCCCATACAGGTGGCATAAACCTCACACAAGTCCTCTTCAGGGATACCTGTGGCATGGGGGAGCTGGCGTAGAACCTCCAGCTGGCATAGAACTATCCAAGCCAGCTCCCATGCCTCCCTCCTCACAGCCTCAGGTGAATAGGTGCATTGGGAATGGCAAGGGTACCATGCTGGTGTTGAGAAGGCAAGGGGAGGGAAAATGGCAGGAGCACAATTCACTCTGGCTATCCCCTAGGGGATCGCTACCAGCTGGTGCAATTTAGAGAAGCTTTGTACCTGGGGCCATCACTGGTTCTCTGATGTCAAAACCTCTTAGCTGCCTCCAGCAGAAGCTGGACACAGAAGAGAATCCTGACCACTCTCTCAGCTTCCTCATCTATATGTTAGGAATGGTAAAAGACTTACCCACTTCCTTGGTAGTGAACATCTATTCAATGAATTGAGATTGTAAAGCACCATACAAGTGCTAAGTGTTATTCTCCTTTGTATACAGCACTTACTGAACTCTACTCACACACTTTTAGTGTTGCCTACGAATCATGGGAATGTGTCCAATCCTCTCTGTAACTGGAACAGTGGCAGTGGCAAGTGTAAAGTGAGGGAGGGAGTGCAGCAGTCGTCTCAACTTTTCCGGCATTTACCACATGAAAGAGCCACCTCAAAGATGATGGGTTGAAAATGACTCATCTTCACACTGCCTCTTTGTCACCCAAAGAGGTGATCCTGCCTGCCACAGAGATATGGTACACCATTACTCTCTCTCTGTAACGACAGCTGTTTCATAAGGATAGTATGCGTCTCACAAAGATGAAAGGGCGGGAAGGAGTTTCTGGAGGTGGCTGGCTGGATGAGCTCCTGTGGGAATGATTACTTTAATGCTGCTGGGATTTCACTGCATTATTAATTACGCTAGGGAGCCTAGAGCCTTAGATACATTCAATTATTTTACATTTAAATTAAATAAACAAGGTATTTCTCGTCTGCATTACTGATCAGATAGCTAGAAAGTAGATGAAAGCAACAGAAACAAGAATAAAATAACACAAGCACCAAGCACTGAGAAACTGATTTGCTACAAATACCCATCAACCCCACGATGCTACACACCCTTCGGAACCTAGCCTCTCAATGATAGTAAGCAGGACTTGAGAGAGTGTCCTGCAGTGGACTTACATGGTCTCTGGCCGCTGTCAGATAGTCCACTGTGAATCTGTTTGACATGTTTCTGTTCTGAATCCACACTCCAGCAAGATGACGTCAGCTTCTGCATTTGATTATGCACATTGGGCCAAATTGTGATCCCACTCAAGTGCTGCCACTTACTTTGAGGGGGCGAGGCTCTGGCCTGTTGAAACAGGGCAAAGCTAAGATGTCTGAAAATATATTAGCAAACTCTATAATATATCAGACTCCTCTCAGGCCAACAGAAGGGTATGAACCCTGGGTCTTCCACATTAAAAACACAAGCTTCTGCTTCTAGAGATAAAGTATTAACACTATGGGCTACTGTCCCTGAACTAAACAGTAAAGCTCTCATTGAATTTAATGGTGCAGGATCAGGGACTAAGTCCCTTTGCTGGGAAACTAGCAGCTTCACAAACATCTTTGAATCAGCCACTAGAGGATAGTGCATAGCACACACCAAAGACAGGGTTACATTAACACTCAAACACAGTCAGTTTGGATAAAGAGCATTTCACTCATTTGCAACAATGTTCATGGTAGACAAATGGTTTTGTTCCAGAAAATAAACACTCCCCTCGCCCCCTCAGATGGAATTTCTTGTAAAAAAGCGAAGATCATAAATGTATAGCAGAGACAGGAATTTATTTTAGACCAGTTGTGGCACAGAAGTAAAACAAACAAGAAAAAATCACATGGGGAGGCTGACCTCTCGTTGGTTTCTGGCTCAGAAGGACTGCAGGTGTGGCCATGTCAGGCCATACGTTTCTTGTCCTTCACAAGTTTCTGCACAGGGTTCACACTCTTCAATCACCTATATTCATGCTTCAGGGATTAAGCCGACCTCTAGCTATTGGAGAAAGGAAGAAATTTTCCCGGGGGGCAGGTTATCCCATAACTGCCTACACTGCAGTGTTTCTTGCACCGTGTCTCTCAAGCATCTGGACTCTGTCAGTAACAGGACTAAACTAACCCCTGTTCTGATACAGGAGAGTAATTCCTATGTTCCAATACTAACCAAGTTTGTGCCATGGTGCACAAAGGGTAGTGAAAGTTTGTGGTATGGCAAAACAGTGGACTTGACCATGGCAGGACTTCTTAAAACCCACTGCTGCTCAAACTCCACTGTGCAGCAGCAATTTGGGGCAAGAATTGTCACACCTGCCCAGATCCAAACAAAAATGGAGCTGCACACTGAAAGCAGCTGTTGATCAAAAGAATGAGACGTGTTTTCCCTTGCTAAGGTGGGTATATTTGCTTTCTACAACTTCCTCCCCATCCATCCAGCTCAGGACCTGATCGAGGCTGATTCTTGCCTTTTACCTAGAAAAAACCCTTACATTTCAATGTTGCCAATTCTCCCAACTTTATCACGAGACACACAATATTTGGTGTTTTTCCTAAAGTTTCAGCTCCTGGAAATAAATGACTATATGAGAATCTCAGCTTTTCTTTGAAAATAAAGATTCCAGTCCTCCTTGCTGGTGGCAAAGAAGCTCATGCAAATGTGATTCAAGTGTACCCCAAAGGCTCAGAAAGCAATGTTAAAGAACCCACATTGTCTTTTTAAAACATCCTCATGATTTTTAAGCCAATCTCATGATTTTTGTGGCCTGGGCTGTTTTTTGAATCTTTGGAGCTGGCAAGCCTGACTGCAGATTTTTATCAAAGAGCATCTAAAGCAAAAATGGATTGTTATTAAACATTTACCGGTATAAGGTATAATATAGATACCCAGTTCCCAAAACATATACACTAAGTGATAGTCCCTGCCCCAAACTTACATTGTAACACTACAAGGTTACACAGGGCAACAGTTCAGATACAGGTCATTTTAGCTGAGGAACCGCCCAAAATTGTTAGATTTAATATAAATTAACATGCTTCTCTTTGCTTTGGCTTTTAAACCCTGAAAGAAAGGGGGTTTTTTTAGTCTTCAGTTTAATGGAAAAAGCCAGATACTTTGTATTCCCTGTGAAAGACACACATATCTTATGGAAAACAACTGCAGAAGAGGCCTAGGTAATACTTTCACTTTAAGCACTGAGTAAACTCTAGCTTCAGCACTATGCCTATGAATCATGCAGTATGTTATCACAGTTGTGCAGTGTCTGCATATTGTATTTTATTATGTATTCTAGCAAGTTGTACAGCACCCTAACTTGTGAGGCAGGGTCTAGACATAATTAAGACAATTAAATATGCCAGCTCATTACACTTAATATCATAGCCATGAATTAATGCCTTACAATATACTTCAATAATCTATCACCACAATATTTATTGGCAATGACTCCTTGAAATCTATTGCTACAATACCCAAGTCTTGGGTTCAATCCAGTTCCAGTGGAGTGCGGTAAAGCCTGCATAACTCACCGGTGAGTGTATGTTACAAATCTCCCACTTCTCCTGATTTGCAGAAGAGCTGAGTCAGTCACAGCCTCAACTAGCAAGTCTTGGCTCTTTATCTCACATGGTTGTAGTTCATGTTTTTAGACCTAGAGGTTCCCTGGTTCTCCTCCAGTGTGGCGGTCAAGCTGGCAGCCATCAGACATGCACTACTGTTGCTCATTCCAAAAGGCCCCAATTCTATATACCTTACTGTGGCAAAAATCACCTCATTGTCATCATTTCTTTCCCCTACTTGCTCCTCTTGCTCAGTGAATTATTCTCTTCACAGCTCGCTTGTGTTTGAGGGAAGGGACGCCAACCACTGGGGTTGCATATTGCCAAGGCACAGGAGCACTTGATGGTGCCCAGAGGGGCAAGCATTCCATATGGATATGACAAGACCTGCAGTTTGTGGGCCAGGTTTGCCCACAGTCTTTGGCCTTTCTACATCACCAAGAGTACTTCTCTCCTCTGCTAATCCAACCTATTAAGTAGATAATGCATCAGGCTCTCTATGAGTTTAAATTAATACAGCTTCTCCCTTTAAAATCAATATCATGCAGAGGAAATAATATTGCCCCTGATTTTTAACTTGAAATAGTCTTTCTATTATTTGTAGGAGCTGGGCTGCTTCTCAAATGCTCCTTCGCCCTAATATGAAGAGAACATTTGCTCTGTGTCTCTAGCTATAAACCTAAACTTGGCTTCAAAGAGAGAAAACTGACCCTCTGTACAGTTCCTATCAGAGATTGCCAAGTTACCCTGAAGATACTAAAACAATTTGCAGTTAGCTGAGAGTGACAACTTGAACAGTCACTTATCAAGTACAGCCATTTATTTTTACTATGTTTGCAAAATGGCTCGCGCCCAGCTAATTTTACTCGGAGGAACAAACCCTGCCACAGCCAGCAGGCACAAAATGTGCAACAATAATCCTTAAGGCAACATATTGTAATTTGCCTTCTTCTGTTTAATGCCATGTCAAACAGAAGGATTTCTACACATTTCAGATGGTGACTGAGCTGCTTTGCTTTGGTTTGAGTAAAAATTGATTTACTTCAGAGAGCAGTGATAGATGAAGCATATGACATGTACCGAGCATGCCTAGTTCCATGCTCATGCCAAAAAAATCTCAGAAGGATAAATCTCGTTTCCTGCCTTACTTCACAGAATTTAACTTTTTTTAAACAAGTCATGTTCTGTGGTTTGAATTCTGTGTTTATATCAGAGTTTGTTTCCAGGCTCATGGACGATAATAGTACATCGGTCTGCAAAGTCTGAACGTTCTCTTGAAGAGAGAAAACACTGGTCTTAATCTCACTTTCAGTCTTATTATTTGCATTAATTCTTATAAACCAGCCTTTAAAGATAAGTTGCAGTAAAAGTTGATATTTTCCAGGTATACGCTGGAAAGAATGTGAACTTGAGCTTTCGTTTAAGTCAAAGTTATTTCCATGATTTCAGGCTGTACTTATATATTCATACTGTAGACTTTATTTATTTTAGAAAATATGTAACTGGAAATTAAGATTTAATTTTTAAAATATGTTCTCTGTTTAAATTGAATTATGTAGCACATATCTAAAGCCTTTGTTATCCATTGTATATACCTGGATTCTTGTCCAATTAGAAGCAGCTTTGAAATCATACTGCTCCTGTTAGCACCATCGTATTTTAGAGTACTGTACGTTTCTTTCAGGGGTCCCCTTAATAATACCTTTCTCCAAAAATTTACATGGATGTGAACATATGTCTTTATTTAAAATGAGGAATAGTTATATATTTGAGCCCAAAATCTAGCCCCGAAAACTTTGAAAAGGCATCTTTCTCTCTGTCTTTCCGGAACTAAACCTGGATGAGAATTTTGCTCTTAGGGCCTCTCTCTGTAGTTAAAACACTGGGAAGGTTCCAAATCCTGATCAAAATCAGAATCCAAAGTTTTCACCTCCAATTTACTTCAAATTCTGTTTCCCCGCAGAAGCTCATGAGATTCTGGCTAAATGGAAATTGTACTATATAGGAATAGAAAAATCCCATGACAAACTAGGCTGGTACATTTTCTTTAGTTGGTTTTTCATCAGAGTTTCTTGCCTTTCTAGCTGCTCATTTTTTCAGGCTTATTATAATTGGCTTCTCGTTTGCCTATTCGCCATTCCAATTATTTCACCTTGTTTTTTCACTGGATTATTTGTCTCCTTCCGTGGTTCCTTTCCTAAGTGTATCACAAATACAATAGGGTTAATAATGCTCAAATGGGGTTGAAAATAAGCAAAATGGGTTCACCTAGCCCTCTTTTTGATTCTGCCTCCTATCCCTTTCACCTTCCTCAAACAGTTAGTTCCACTTATTTCAGTAGGAATCCTCATGTAGATAAGGTGAGCAGAATTGGGCCCAGTCGTTGAACTCCTGGCCCTTTTGAAGCCAGTGGCAAAACTCCCATTGACTTCAGAGGGACTAGCGTTTTACCCAATATCTTTAAAAGTGGCACAGTTGGAAAACAAACATCCGTACATATTCCATATTTCTACAGTATATTCATTTCCACTAGAAAATCTGGCATGAGTACATTATAAAGAAGAGTAATTTTCAACAACCTAACTCATGCATCAATGTTTAATATACACCAGTAGTTGTGTTATTCTAAATAGATATATATACACACGCACAGTAAACAAAAAATGATTAATTTTGGTTCCGTTTTCTTTAACTAATAGGGGGACGGAGAAAGAGGTTCTGCCTGTTGTTTGGCTGCAGGAGCTGAAGAGTACGTAGAACAGCTGGACTTTGTCTGATGTGACAGTTCTATGTGCTGCTGTTTGTTTCTACTGAGTGAACAGAGCATCTTCTTATCACTAACTATTATATAAACTACAGCACATATTCTGTTGAAGGAAAGAATTCTTATGTTATATGTGTTCAGATAGTGTGTCATTTTTCTGCTCCTCTACACTGGCCTAAATTCAGAAGCTTTTAGGAAATTATAGCAAAGACAAGAAAACAAAACATGCTGAACTAATTTATTTATTATTTATTATTAATTAATTTATTATTATTAATTATTATTATTATTACTTAGTTTTGTCTCTCTCAGCTGTGCTTGAAGGCTAGAACCAGGTTGGGCCCTCTTGTGTTAGACACCCTATAAACATATAATAAATGACAGCTCCTGCTCCTAATGTTAATGCTCTGAAGTAAATCCATAAACCCTGAAGTCCTCTCCTCTTGGGCTGCATGCCCTCACACAAAGGGCGGCTCCGAGATTGCTGCAGAGATGTCCCCTGTCAAAAGCAGTTGTAAACACAAACTGCATTCCCCCTTTTGCCCTCCAAATGGTAACCAGAGAGGCAGCCCTCAGCAGTTTGCCCTGTGCGGGGGAAGGGAAGAGGCAAGTAGAAAGACTCCAACTATCCTCATGGCCTCAGCAACACACAGAACTGTCACATCGGACAAACTCCAGCTGTTCCACCTACTCCCCAGCTCCTACAGCCAAATCGCATAGAGACCCCCTTTCTCCGTCTCCCCTATTGCTCCAGTGGAGACTGTGTGACACCAGGTTAGGAGAGAAAGTGACACAGGGGAAAGGGAGAGGCCCAGCAGCAGTGCCATGATGACCTTGCTGCACAAGAGGAGGCTAAGCCAGCAGCATTACACAGAAAGAGGAGCAGTAAGCAAGAGCAAGAATGAGGGAGAGTCTTTTGTTCTCTGAACTATTGGTACATTTGGACTAAAGGGTTAAAAATAGAGCATAGAAGATACTAGGCCTTTCATTGGACTTACTGATGTTGATCAATGAGGACCTACCCCAGCTTCTTAACTGTCCCAGCAGTCTGGGTGAAATACTTCATGTAAATAGTTTTTCATGGAAAGATGCAGATTTGGGTTCACCAGTTTGGGTTGATTTTAGTGAATGTTTTCAGACAAACAAACAAACAAACAAACAAACAAAAAGAAAAAAAACCCAGAAAAATAAAAAAAGAAGAAGAAATACATTGGTAAAATTCAAGCTAGTTTATTTTGGCATTTCTGAAATTAAACATTTTGACATTTTCTTTTCGAAAGAAGTTTTGTTTTGGAATTTTCTTTCAATCCTCTCCACACCCCACATCCCCAAATGAACCAAAACGTTTCATTTTGGGTGGAACAAAACATTTAATTTGACCTGAATTAATTAATTTTTTCTGCTTTTTTGTTCTGTCAAATTAAAAAAAAAACATTTTGGGTCAATCCAAAGCAATTTTTTTATTATTATTTTTTGTTTAGCCACTGAACCAAAAAAACCTCCCCAGTTATTCACCCAGCTCTACTTTCTACCTACTTTCTTCCTTCACACTCTTGTTTCCTGCTCATCTTCCTATCTAATGCTGCTGGCATAGCCTCCTCTGGTACAGCTGCTGGCATAGCCTTCTCTAGTGCAGCAATGTCAAATTGGCACTGCTGCTGGGCCTCGCTTTCCTCACTGTCAGTTCCTCTCTCAGCCTGATGTCCTACTATTTTCACTGGAACAATAACCTAGTATGAGGACAGTTGCACTCTTTCCCCTGGCCTCTCCCCCTTCCTCTTTTTAGCGCACAGTAGCTCAGATATCAGTATTAGTGGCACCAGATCTTTAAGTCACATCAATAGTAGATTGCAGTGTGATTGGGTCTGGTTTCCAAGGCCCTGGAATATTTTGTGGGAGCATCCTCTTTTTAAAACATGTAATGTTTAATGGCATCTCATTTTCCTTGGGGTAAGAAAGGAAATCTGCTCTTGTGGTTACAGCACCGGACTGTGATGTGGGCGATAAAGGTCCGATTTTCAGTGCTGCTGGAGCCTTCTTATAAAACTTTGGGGAAAATCTTAGCTTTTCTTTGCCTCAATTTTCCTTCTAAGGCTACTGTCTTCCATTCTTTTTCTGTCTTGTTTACTTAAATTGTAAGATTTTTGGGGCAGGGACTCTCTTATGTGTGCCAGGCCTGATCTTGGTTGGATCTCTTAAGTGCTACCATAATACAAATAATAAATATTAATAATTATTATCTTGATGTCCTGGCTGATAATCTCTTTAAAATAAAACAATGATGTCTATAAATGGCAGGTTCCCTTTAGGTGCTGCCTCACTCCTTAATCTCTTTCCTTCACAGCTGCTCCTGTAACATCATCTACTCTTCAGTAACATCAAGCTCTCAAGCCTGATACCCCTTTCTCTCTCTGGCCCAGCTATAATATCCCCTTCCCATTTGCATTCCTTCCGCCCACCCCTTGTCCTTACAACCTCCTTGTCTCTTATCCTGATCTCTCTGCATACCCTCATCTGACCGCCTGCTTGTATCCCAGCCATCATCTTTGGAAAGGTGAGTGCTTTACAGTACTTCAGAATTACTGTATACCAAGGCAAAGAGTTTATAGTGTTCTTGGAATACTTTTAATTATAGCTTCTCTTGATGAGTCACAGTTTCCTAAGTGTTTCTCCTTTGACTCATCTTCTAGAGTGAATGTATTTTGGAGTGTTTACCTCAGTAGCAGGTGCCTCTCAAAGTGCTGCCCATTTATTATTTAACCTCTTTTGCTCATGTGTCCTGCAGAAGTTCTTTGAAGCACATTTCTCAAGTTATCTGAAGGATAGTGCCCAGGAATGCACTTCAGGGCAGATAAGCTTTCCATGAGAAAGGGAAAATTGCAGGTGCTTGTGCAACTTCTTGACTGACGCATGCTTATCTTTCTGGTGCACCTCCAGGAATTCATCTGGATCCCTGATGGACAACTTGCAGCCTCCCTCCACTTTTCCTACACATGGATGTTGTTGTCTGCTGTAAAGAGGCATCAGCTTTTGTCAAAACTTTATCTTATTTGGCTGGGGCACAGAAGCCTCTCATTGAAAGCAAGTGGGAGATTTTTGTGTTTCATCACTGCATTTCAGCAGAAAGCCCTGAACATCTTGTCATAGGATATGAAGCTACAGGCCTCTTCATATAACTAACAAATATGATGGGGAAAGCAACGAACTACAAACAGGCCAAACTTCTACTTTGCTTCAAACTGCTTCTGTAAAAGATGCCACGTTACTTTTGTGGCTGAATGACCTCAATGCAGGAAATAGCATTGGCAAGTTACTTCTGTAACAGCTTCCATCTGGGAATCTTCAGGTTCTTCACATAGATCAATGAGTGAAACCCCATAACTCTCCTTACAGAGGAGGAAAATGAAGCACAGAGAAGGGCAACAACTGACGCAAGGTTTCATTGCAAGCCTTTGTCACAGCCAGCAGCAGAACTCAGTGGGAATTAGCTCTGTCTCATACCACAAGACCATAGTTGCTTTCAGTAACCTAAATGCTTAGGTAGTATGGTGATGAAAATCATACAGATTCCATGATGAGATTAAGATTTAGGTTATATAGAAAACAGGGGAAACAATATTTAACTTGGATGATAAAAAAAGTTATAAAGGAATAACATTTAGTGTGAAATGTGACAGTGCATTCATCACAACCAGTTGAAGACAGTATACCCATGAGTAACTTTTAGTGAAAGAAGGCAAATAACATTAATAACAATAGGATACTATTATGGCTATTTTGGACTATGAAAAAAGGTCAGTTTTGACATGCATCCTTCCCCATGTTATACTTCTGGGAAGCATAAATAAGTAACACTGCCCTCTGCTGGATAAACTCATGCTTCCTCAAGTACTTCTGTTCCCCCTCTAATGGTCTCTGTCCTATCCTCTATATTACTCTGAGGGTTGGTCTTCACTATGGGGAGATCAACACTGCTGCAATTGATGCAGCAGGGATTGATTTTGTGGGTAGGGTGGCCAGACAGCAAATGTGAAAAAATCGGGATAGGGTGGGGGGTAATAGGAGCCTATATAAGAACAATACCCAAAAATCGGGACTGTCCCTATAAAATTGGGACATCTGGTCACCCTATTTGCGGGTCTAGTGAAGACCCGCTAAATTGATGGCAGAGCGCTCTCCAGTAAACCTCGGTATTCCAGTTCCCCAAGAAGAGTAAGGTAAGTTGACAGGAGAGTGTCTCCCATCAACGCAGCGCAGTGAAGACACCATGATAAGTTGACCTAACTTAGGTAGGCATATCCCTGTAGTGAAGACAAGCCCTGACAGTAGTAAGAAGGCCTCATTAAACTTGGAATAAATAAATAGAACAGGCTGAAACAAGGGGTGGGGGGAGTTTCTATTTTTGTTGTTGAAATTTCAATGACAATTTTTATCATTTTAAAATTCAAAATTTCAACGAGACAGAGACAAAAAAGTGCTATTGCAGATGTCATGAGTATATCTAGGTTAGCTGTAGATCATGAAATCAAAAGGACACAGGTCATTTAGGGGACCTGTATCTTGGGAACCCATTCACCAAGTGACCCTAAATTTGCACCCCAAACATCATAGCAACCCCTGTTGTAGTATAGTTATTTTCAAGGCAATCTGTCTATGCATGTGGATTTTAGAGTACTTTGAAAAACCAGCTTTAAGGAGAAACACAGCTGCAAACTTTCATGGCTTTCGCATGAAAAATGAAGCAGTGTTTAACCAGTGATGAGTTCAGGTATTTGAGAGGGGACTTGCTGCTGAACTTGTTTGTCCAATGTGCTGTAACTTTTAAAATGAAAGGACAGCCAGATATGAGTTGTCACCCTTCTCCCCCTCCCCAAAATAGTTATTTGCTCAAGTACTTTTTCATGTTTAAAATAAATGTTTCCAAACTTTAGCTTTCCTCATGGACAAATAACACCCGTGGAATTTGGAAAGCTAAGCTGTGTGCTTGTCAGATTGTATGTCTGTATGTATGATTCACCCAGTGTTCTGACCTTCACGCACACAATTCTGATTATGTACAGTGCTGTTGTTCCTAAAGTGTGGCAGACCCACAGCTTCTAGGAGCAGAGAAATTATGCAAAAACAGCTTGCAGCCATCATCTTGGATTCATTTTTTCTGTGGTTGCTTTTGAAGCTCTTAACCCTTCGAGCTTGGCAGTTGAATATCAGTCTCCTGGGCTCATTGCATTGTAATGCTGCAGATAAGACTTTGGACTACCTGCTAGCTGCCAAACTTACCAAGCAGTCATCTGACTGTCCTCAGCTCACACGCAATTCCATCTCACGGCCGCCTGATTCCCCTCCAGCCCAGTCCTATTCCCAGCACTAATGATCCAAACCCATCCCAAGATACTAACACTTCTATTACATCTCAACAAGTTATTTTCTCAACTAGCCCCATTTTTATTTATTTTTAACACTTATAAACAGTGTAATAGGTGTGCATGGCACTTTACACAGAGAATAAAGACAAGATCCTTGCTTCAGAGAGCCTACTGTCTAGGGCAGATCACCATGACATGCAGCAAGGAGATATTCATAGATTATAAGGACAGAAAGGACCGTTGTGATCATCTAACCTGACTCTGATTTAACATGAGACATAGAACTTCTCTGAATCAATTCCTGGTTGAAATAGAGGATATCTCTAGTTTATATCTGAGGCAGCAAAGATGATGGAGGGTTTACATGAAATATGGTATGAGGTTGCTTGTTCACCCAGATATACATCATTTAGTTCCTTTGATTAAGTTAATTTGTATTGTATTAGTCTCCATCTGATGGTATCAGCTATCAAAATGTTTTCTACATCATGACAAGGAACCCAATACCACTCCTAGATGCTGAATCCTCCTGATATCTATGTCACTAAAACCTGGAAATTAGGAACATAGGATCATACTGGGTCAGACTGGTGATCCATCTAAGCCAGTACCCCATTCTTGACAAGGCTGAGCACCTGAGGAAGGTACAAGACACTCCTCAGTAGGAAGATATGGGATAATCTGCCCACATGAAGATCCCATTCTACTTTTTAACCTTTAGAGATCGGCTTAAGTCCTGAAGCATGACGTTTTATATCCCTTCCCAATTTTTTTTGTAATACTAACTCTGAATATTCTTGTTATCCATTTAATTGTCCAGTCCTTCTTTGAATCATGCTAAATTCTTGGCCTCTGCAACATCTTGTGGCAATGTGTTCCATAGTCTAATAACACATTGGGTAAAAAAGTATTTCTTTTATCAATTTTGAATTCCCTTCCTTTTAATTTCATTGAATGTTCCCTTTCTTATAAGACAGGGAGAACTACAGCTCCTGATCTACTTTCTCTAGACTATTCATTATTCTATATAGTTTTATCGTATTCCGTTTGATTTGTCTCCTTTCTAAGTTAAGCAATTTTATGCCTGTATGAAATTAAGCAATCCAACTCTTGTCAGGTTTCCATATGAGTGTTTTCCTATGCCCTTAATCATGCTCATTATCCTTATCTGAAACCTTCTAATTCTGCAATGTCCTTTTTTGTGAGTGACCAGCAGTGTACATAACAGTCCATGGGAGACCACAACATTGATTTATACAATCCCTTGTGCAACCTAATATCTTGTTTGCTTTTTTAACCACAGCTGGGTAATATTAGTGCTATACATGTTAATTTTCAATTCCACAAGCCTGTATGAATTTTCCACATATGTACTATAGTCAAATATGCTACTGGAACTGAAAAGTTTTGCTAATCCTAATACAACAGAGAGGAACTAATTCGTAGCAGTAAAGGAATCCAAGATGTCTGTCACTAACAAGTCTTCCATGCCTGAGGTTCCAGCTTTTATGGTTGATTGACAATGTTAAAAGCTTACTTGAAGATATAAAAAAAGAACTGAATGCAAATAGTTAGAAATCTCTGAAGAAGAAAATCAGTGATGGAAGCTTTTTTTGTTGTTGTTTGTTTGTTTTAATGGATTTAAGTGTTTTAACAAATGGCAGACTGTGAACCATAAAGACTGGAGCCCTCCATTGATTGAACAGATTGGAGCATGGGCAATAAAACTGGTCAACATTTTTCAACTAAAAATATCTTCCCAATTGGAAAATATGCTGTTGTTGGAATTGATGTTTTTTTGACAATTTTTCAATTCTGAATACAAATTTTGACATTAAATTAGAGAGATAAGATGTGTGAGGTAATATCTTTTACTGGACCAGCTTCTGTTCTTCTCTGCTTCAGTTCTGACTTTGTGTTGCTCAAAAGCTTGTCTTTCTCACCAACAGAAGTGGTCCAGTAAAAGATATTACCTCACCCACCTTGTCTCTCTAATATCCTGGGACCAAGACAGCTACAATAACACTGCAACCATTAAATTGAAATGCCCATTTTAAGTGAAAGTTTGTGTTTTGAATGGACATTTCTAAATGAATCTTTTGGTTTCAAATTGACAGCTTTTAAATAAAAAATGTCAAAAAGTTTCAATAGAAAATATCAAATTTTTTATTTCACCATTTCCAAACTGAAATTATTTGAAATACTTCATCGCACAAAAGTTATTCTGTTTCGACATTTTGTTATGATTTGGGATGAAAACAAATATCAAAATATTGGAATTCCCCGTGGGATGGAAACTCCCTTTTCTTACCAGCTTCAATGGGAAGTGGCAAATCAAGATTCTCCACCTGCCCTTCTCAGGGAATTATCTGGAAGTGAGCACCAAGAGCAGAGAAAGGGCTCATTTCCTTTATCCTCTCTGCTGAGACTAGGGCGACCAGATAGCAAGTGTGAAAAATCGGGACAGGGGGTGGGGGTAATAGGAGCCCATTTAAAAAAAAGCCCCAAATATCGGGACTGTCCCTATAAAATCGGGACATCTGGTCACCCTAGCTGAGACTGTCAACAAGATTGCAAGTAGAACTGGTGCAGGAGGTGGAGGGGGAGGTGGGAGAAAGGATACATTTTTTTCACATAAACATTAATAAAACACATATCTCTTTTTCAGCCAGCTTTATGAAAAATGCCATGTACTATCATAATACAAATAAATAAATAATAATAATCCTAATAATGAATGGTGCTTGTCCTGCTCTGGATTCCATTTTCACTGACACTACCAACTCTGAACATGCACTCAACAGCCAGAAGGAACCTATGAAGGCTCTACTGGCCTAGGCTGCTTTCAGACCAGTGATCCCAAAATTAACATATCTAGCTATCTCAGGGATTCACATGGCCCCCAGGATTGTAGTTTCTGAGTACCACAAACTTTAATGTATTTATCATCACAACATTCTGGTTAGGTAGGGAAATATTAACCCCGCTTTACAGATAGAGAACGGAGATCCAGAGAGGCTAGCCGACAGTCTCCCAGAAAGTCTGTGTGGAACTGGAACTTGAATGCAGGTACCCCCACAGCTAGACTAGTGCCTACCACTGGAACTCCCTCTCCTGACTAAATGCATACCTATTACCAACCCACTGAATCATTCAATCCTTGACAAAACACAATCCACTGAAATTTATTGAAAGCCAAATCCTGTTGTCCTTATTCTGGAAAAAAACCTGTTTTCTATGAGAGCTTTGCCTGGGTAAGGACTTCTGGATTTGGTCCTGAACCTTAAAATATTATTTTTTAAATAAACTTAATGAGAAATATTACTAATGTATTAAGGCACTCAGATAACTCAGTGATGGGCATGGTACCAGAGCCGAGATAGGTTGCTGGACATTAGATTCTTGCCTTCAATTATTATTCTTATTATTTGTATAACAGTATAACCCAGAGCTCCCAACCCAGTTCAGAGCCCCATTGTACTATGCACAGAACAAACACATAGCAAGAGAAAGACTCTGTCCTGAAATGCTGACAATCTAAATAGACAAATGATGATGGCGAGGGAATCACGAGACAGAGATTAAGTGATTTGCCCAAAGTCACACAGTATCATAGAATCATAGATTAGTGTTGAAAGAGACATCAGAAGGTCATCTAGTCCAATCCCCTGCTCAAAGCAGGACCAACACCAACTAAATCATCCCAGCCAGGGCTTTGTCAAACTAGGCCTTAAAAACCTCTAAGGAAGGAGATTCCAACACCTCTCTAGGTAACCCATTCCAGTGCTTCACCACCCTCCTAGTGAAAAAGTGTTTCCTAATATCCAGCCTAGACCTCCCCCACTGCAACTTGAGACCATTGCTTCTTGTTCTGTCATCTGCCACCACTGAGAACAGCCGAACTCCATCAGGGAGTTTGTGGAAGATCTGGGAATTGAACTTAAATCTCGTGAATTCCTGTCCAGTCCCTGAATGTCACAAAACAATTCTCTCACGTGTTCTGTTTCTTTCCATTAAACATACCACACATTATAGCCACAACCAGAAAGCAGGATGAAAAATAAATTCATCGTAGGAACAGTTTGTTTATATCAGTTTCAGTTCTGGCCCCCAAAACACAACCCAACATCAACAGTTTGCAATTACAGTGTTAACATTTTCTGTTTCTAAACTAAGCTAAACATTTAGCTAAATTGTATTGCAACATATACTTGTTGTCTTTAACTGTAATGCATTAGAGATTCTTATCTGATTATGATGTATTAGGTTTCCAAACTTTTCTGTAGTTACAAATATAGCATTCCTGTGAAGTTCAATCGATTCTCTCACACCTTTCCTTTAAAAATACCTTTACTGATTATTTAATGACTGCATAACAAGCTGAGTGTGACCAGATTACTGTGGTATTATTCTCAACACCAAAAGCCATTGGATACACTCAAACTTAAACAATTACAACACCCTCCACCTTAAGCTGCCAAAGAAAATCTTTTTTATTTTAAATGGAAAGATTATTTTGCTATATATTTACAAACATTTTATTCCGATGACAGTTAGCTTGATCCCCACTGGGAAACTAAAGATGTAATCCTTCCCTCCTTAACTGAGGCAAAATTTCCCTTAGCTTCTATGGGTATTTTGCCTGAAAAAGGAGTGCAAAGGAGCAACCAAAGAATTCCCAAGGACCCCACTCTGGGTTCACTCTGCCTTCCTGTCGTTCTAATCTAAACTCTGTAATCTATCAAGTATTTGTGCCTTTGCACCATTTCAAAGTGCTTTGCAAATCATCACTTGCATCACTTGCCTGTAGAGCCTTCCTGGATGTCATGGCTCTATAAAGAGGCCAAATGCCCTGTACTCTACATAATTCTACATCTCTGCTTAAATTGAATGCCACTACACATCAGCTCTATAATAATGAAAGCAACATCTCTTTTCCCATGCTTTTACCACTAATAATTTCAGCTGGTAACAATAAATGAATATCTTGAGCTCAAAGAATAGTAAATATAGCATATACAAACAAACCGTTTCCAAGTATATACTTTTTTCTGTGGTTAGGATACTCTATACTATTCTACATTATTGAGCTAGTTAGTGCTTGGAGCCAAAAAGAATTCTGAATGGACAAGCCTCTCTTGGCATATGCAACTCTGTGGGCTTTATGGAATGAAAAACTGAACTTAGAGAGAGAGAGAGAGAGAGAGAGATCTGAAAACTTGTTTTTCAAATATATTTCAGACAAGGGGCAGATTGCGGAAAAGTTTAAAACAGAAGTTAAAAAGGAAAGGGTAAAAAAAATGGGTGCTATCTTTTTTTTAAAGATGGAGTACAACTGGAAACAGCGTGCAGCCAAAGGTCAGGGTCAAGATAATAGAATCCTGGCACTATGTGCTAGTTTATCTTCTACATGATGAACTCCTGCCAAACCATATACACAATGTTATACAGCAGGGGAAAGTGTCTGATGCATCTCCAGAGTATTTATGAGGGCTTCTGTTTTGAAGATAGTTTCTTAGGTAACAGAATAATAACATAATGGGGCTATTTCTCATTTATCAAAGTTTTTTGGCTTACTCTCAGAATTAAACTGCCATAACCAATTCTTGCCCCCTGTTTTAATAACAAGACTTTGATTTTGTGAAAGCTATGCATGAGGGAGAAAGATTCCTTTGGAGATATCACAGGACTTGATTGCAAAATGAGAAAAAAATATTGCACAGCATCTTCAGAAGTAAATTGTGGAGCTGCAGTGCAAATTCCAGAATTAGTGATATTTGAAGGGAATGAAGGCTTGAAGATCTTGACTAAATTGTTGCTTGCTGTGGTATTTCTATTCCTGTCCCTGAAATACTAGAATGTGCTATATTTTGCTTCTTATATAAACACTATAGTACATTTATACTGTATTTGACAAGGTTTCTTTCTCCAATGTTCAGTTAGATTACAATTCAGTAGGGTTTTTTTTCTGAAATTCCCTTTGTTAAAAGAAAATAACTTTACTATCTAAATTACTTCTAGAAAACAATATCTCCAATGCAAGTCACAGATCATCAACCTAATAATTTTTGCATGTGTGGAGTGTAAATGCAGAAAAAAAACAACTCATCACGTTCAGCTATCCTCACATTTAGTAGTACTGCTCTCCCCAAGTAGACCAATTGGGGCTACTTGATGAATAAAGTAGCACTCAGGATGAGTGACGGTGGCAGTCTCTGGCCCTTTGATCTTTGTTTCCAGTCTCTGCACTCAGTATAGAGGTCTATTATTTATAAGTGGCTCTAGAGAATTAAAATCTTTGTAAATAACCTGAAGTACATGAGGCCACTTCATCCCTGTTCTCATCCCATTGTAATGAATGATTTCAGTGGGACTCTTTGCAGTGTAAAGGACCAATCCCAGAAAGTGCAGAATGCCCTGTAAGAGGTGCTGTTATTCACGACAGTTGAGGGGGCTCAGCATCTTCATTGTTGTGAAACCCACAGTTGGCACCCCTCAAAAAAACAGTTTTCAGCCATCAAAAGACGAGAAAGTGGTTGAACATCAAGAGGCCATTAAGAAACCCATTGTTCTATTCTAAGAGCTGCTTAGCTAGCATAGGCAACTACAGAGTTGTAACACAAGGCAATACAGATATTCCAAGCCCAAGGATAAAGCCAGCCATCCCATCAGAGCAGAATGAGCTCACATTCACAGAATATAGTTGTCCAATCAATAAATAAAATATAATAAATAATAATAATACCTAGTTCTTATATAGTGCTTTTCACCAGTAAGCCTCAAAGTGCTTTACATTAGCAATGGAATGGCACCCAGTTATGCCAGTAGTGTATTTAGTATTTTATACTAATTAATAAACAGGTCAGAGGTAAGGCGCTGCTTGTTTACCCCATGTGAATTAGATGTAATGCAATGGAACTATTTCTACTTAGGGGAAAAATGGGAGAGGAAGGATAGATAGATAGATAGATAGATAGATCCTTGATTAAATGGCATTAGCATGGGTGTTCATGCATCCCTTTTGAAATTAGAGATTTCACATGTTTTACATTTTGATAAAGTTAATTTTTTTCCATTTTGGGTTTCACTAAATCTTATCAATTTTTGCAATATGTTTCTCTGTCCCTTAATCTGAGGCATTCTTTTTCAAAGGAATATTTAATTAAACTTGACCATTCCTGCTGAGAGTGGCACTCTGTCCCTCTCTACTGGTGGCTAGGCCAACCTGAGATCGATGAGCCTGCTACAGCTGTAGCTAAGAGATGTATGTCTTTTAGCTCAGGCAGTAGAGGCTCATGCATTGAGGTTCCATGTTTGATCCCCACTGCCAATGCCCCCCACCCTGTGGATCGGAACTACTATATACACACACACACACACAAAGGCACCAGAACTCACATCTTGCCAGAGCCAAACTGATCTCAAACCTCAGATTAAGCTCTGTTCTGAATCTAGAACCTATGATTTTCAAGCTGATTCTAAAATTTGGCAAAACCAGCTTTCCAATCTTTGCTTGAAATGAAAGTTGAATCCTTCTAATAACAAAGTGTACAGAAAAGTTAAGCGGCAATTTGATCAACTCTGTATACAATGTAAAATATATAGCTTTGTGGTCACTAAATACTATTGCTGAATACCAATGCGGGTTAATATAAAGTAGTTGAAAAAACAGTCTGTATCCAAAATGCATACAGAGGCAATGCTGGCTCTAATTATTACATTGTATAGACAGATCAGTCAACTCAATTCCTAGCAATTCACTAACTTTTCTTTTGTGTAAACTTGGCACTGAGAGACTTTTGCTATTGAACTAAATAAAATCCTCAGCACATGGCCATGGCCCAGAGGGACACTTTATCATTTGTACATAGAGAGCCATTTAATTATGGCTTAATTATACAAAATACTGCTATTTATTTTCAATCAGTCTGCAAACTCCATAATTGTGGATTATTTACTGATGAACTACTTACAATCCATTATTCTATTATGTGAATGGGTTCAAATCCAAAAACATGCAAATGTTTAATAGCATAGTTTAAACCAGTTGGAGCTTTCATTGGTGTTCAAGAAAAAAAAATAGTCCATACTGACGATTTGGGAAAACAGAGTTATACAACAGTGAAAACAAGGTTTTTGTTTTGTTGAGGAAAATTCAGTTCAATTTATTATTTCGTTATTATTTGCTATTTTACTTCTGGTTATTATCTTCTTCTGATAGTATTTTATAAAGTGCAAAAAACAAACATGCAAGATAATGGACACAATTTTCAAAAGTTCCTAATAATGGGATTTTCAAAATCACCTAAGCCAGGTAAGTGATTTCAATGGAAGTTAGGCATTTAGCCATTTTTAAAATCCCACTAGACATCTATCTGTATCTAAGATTCTAAATACCTTTCAAATCTGGCTCCTAGGCACCTGTTTCCCATTTTAAAAAGAGATTAAGTTATTTAGGACCCCACTTAGGCACTTATGAAAATCACACCCAGTCTTTTTACTGCAGAAGAACTAAGTGACAAATACCAGTTCTATTTAGGTTCATAAAATAGATAATAAAAATGGAAAATGATAAAATAGTTTGAACTCATAGATAGCTACTTTCATCTAAGAAGCTTAAAGTGCTTTATAAACCTTTAACTGAACTTCCCAAAACCCATATACATTAATTAATATTTATCTGTAGTGCCTAGAGGCTCCAGTTGAGACCAGGAATCCAAAGATATGGTGTAAGACTCATCTTTCCTCCCAATGCTTGGGCTGAAGGTTGATTGGTCTGGGGGGGATTTCTGTGTTTCTTTGGCGTGTTTCTTTGGATAATACAGAAATAAAATTAGAGATGACCCTTTTAACTGGCAATGTGAATGATAGGGGACACACAATGACTATACATTCATAATTTCACTTTAGAACAACCAAATTCTACTAGCAGTGTATTGGGCTCACCCATGTTTATTCAAGGATGGACTGAAGGATGATGATAATCAGAGAGACGATTTTAAACATATTGGACCTAGGTTCAGTGGGAATATTTGTACTTGGATAAGAAATGTGAGCAAAAACTAGCCTATCATTTGGCTTTGGAGGAAATTTGGGACCCCATATTACCATCAAGGTCCTTGTTACATATGTATTGAATGATTTTTCAGTCAACATATCAAGCAACTAGAATTACAGACACTCAAGCTGCAGGGTTCAGAAATGGCTAATTTAGACAAAGGCAAGAATAACATTTGCCAGTCACAGAGTAAAATATTCCTCCTCATGACTGCTTGTTTGGTCCAAATCAAATGAGGAAGCCCTAGTGATGGAACCACGGCTACCCAGAAGAAAGGGAAAAAAAAGCAGAAGTCTGGTATTTGATATTGGTGAGAGGCCAAAGTCACAGAGAACCAGATGATGAGCGCCTTACTCCCACTGGTGATTTTTTACTAAGTTCACTAACCTCGTCTGAGTAACTGCTCACCAGTGTAACTAAAGGGCTCAGGATCTGACCCAAAAATAAGACCTGGGGCAGGATTTCACACTTCTGAGTGTGCAGGAATGTTCATAAGTGAGGCTCTTATGCCCGTCCACCTCTCTTTGAAACATTTTTAAACTGTATTGTTATGGTTCTTTACTGCATGAAAATAATAATGATGAGAAATGGGAAAGTCAGCATTTCCAGTACTGAAAGATCCAGTATGTGGATATGGCCATGATGGCCAGAAATTGTCATCTGGGACCTGATTCTCTTCTCACTTATACTGGTGCCAATCAGAAGTAACCTCACTGAAGTAAGTGAAATTATCCCATTGATCTCAGTGCAGCTATATATAGAAGCACTTTGTGTGTTTTAAAGGGTATTTTCCTGCCACTGTCTGGCAGAAATACTCTCTGATTAAAGTCTCCTTATCACCACAAAATAAATATTATTTGCAGAACATTTTCGGTAAACAGGGACAACTTGTATGTTAGGCCAGGTGACTATGAACACTGGTTTATTTTATCTCTTTGTTTCCTATTCTACTTCAGCAATGTTCCAGGGCCCCCCTAGATAAAACAGTTGCAGGACTGTGAGGATCAATTCTGAAAGGTGCTGAGCTGGAAGGTCTGCACATCGGATGTTGCTGAGCACTCTGGTTCCAACTCAGGAAAGACTTTAAGAATATGCCTACCTTTAAACTGGCAAATAGTCCCAATTGGGATTAGCATGAGGTTGTCATAGAGGGCAGATTATCCCCCATCTGCCTGCTGCAGGGAGAGGAAATTGAGCTCCTGCCTATCTTTTCCAGGGCTCACAGAACCTGGAATTGAAACAAGCAGCAAAGAAGCCAGAGTTTTTCTCTCTTGACTCCCATCCTTATGATATAGCAGGCTGCCAGTGGGGGCACTACTGATTCAAACACTTCAGGAAAAAAACAAACAAAAAAAACCCCCAAAACCAAAAAACCACAAAAAAATGGGTCACAGCTTGGAAACACAGTTAGAATTCATAGTCCAATCTAGATTTTCTTCCTAATAGAGTTGCCTCGAAGAGCCACAGTGTAGAGCCTTGGGGGCCACAAGTGATTCCTAGGCCACAGACTGGAGACACTGCATTAAGTACTTGCCTGTATGTTCCAGTCTGTTCTTGATATTTTACCTATCTAGGCCTTGCAAGCTCCTTACACTCTCCAACACCCAACTAACCTCCACCCCAAACAATCATTCAGTCAGTTCCATATCATTTAAGTGACTGCAGATCACATCAGAGGTGAAGCAGGACTACGACAGCACTTCTCTCAGATAGCAGGACTATGGAAGTAGAGAAGTGAGCCACTGATCAATACACTTGACATTGGTGCATCCCAATTCATAACCACACAGGCATTTTCCTATCTATAAAATAAACATCCTATTGACAAGAGTGAATATTTGAGTGACAGATTTCAAATCAGAAAACAAGAGGCCCAATCCTGTAATCCAGTGGTCCCCAATGCAGTGCCTGTGGGTGCCATGGCGCCCGCCAGGGCATTTATGTGCGCCCACCTAGTGCCCAGCAGGGGAGAGAAGCCGCAGCCCCGCGCCTGCCGGGACAGAGAACTCCGGGGTTGCAGGCTGCGGGCACCGGCATTCTCAGTCCCTGGCAGGCGCAGGGCCACAGCTTAAGCAGGAGAGAAGCCATGGCCTGCACCTGCCGGGGACAGAGAACTACGGGGCTGCAGGCTGTGGACGCCGGTGTTCTCGGTCCCAGGCAGGCACGGGGCCTGCCTAGTGCCCAGCAGAGGAGAGAAGTCAGGGCATCACGCCTGCTGGGGACAGAGTACTCCGGGGCTGCAGGCTGCAGGCACTGGTGTTCTCTGTCCTCACAGCTTCTCTCCAGCTTCTCTCTGCACTGCCCAGAACGGCCACCAAATAAAAAAAAAAAAAACGCTCCCACTCTGCCATCCCAAGAATGGATGGAATGCCGCCCCATAGCATGGGCTGCCCCAGGCACGTCCTTGCTCCACTGGTGCCTGGAGCCGGCCCTGTATGTGAATATTCTTCCGCTGCACGGATAATGCAGTTTTCTTGTGCTTTGCAATTTATTATTTTTTTAACATTTTGACCCAAAATGAGTGGTTCAAATAAAAGACAACATACGTATTATTTCAACGCCGAGTGGGAAGAATCCTACCATTTTATTGAAAATAAAAGGAAATGTGTTTGCTTATTGTGCAGGGGTGCTGTTGCAGTGTCGAAAAAACAATGTCGAACGCCAATTCCAAACTAATCACAGCTCTTTTGACATTAGCCATCCACTTAAATCTGAGTTGAGAAAGAAGAAAATTAATCAACTCAAATCAAACCTATCTACCCAGCAAACTGTTTTCACTAGACAAGCGGCAAAGTCTAAAGGTGCTACTATTGCTTCCTTTAAAATTGCTCATCTGCTCGCAAAAAAGAAAAAACCCTTTCAAGATGGTGAATTGTTGAAGGAAGCATTTTTGACTGGTGCTGATTGCCTGTTTCAAGGATTTCCTAACAAGGGTGAGATTTTGTCATCAATACAAGACTTGCAGTTATCAGACAACACAGTTACGAGGCGGATACATGCAATTTCAAGTGACATGCAAACTCAGCTAAAGGATGACTTGGAAATATGGGACTGTTTTCACTGTAATTTGATGAATCGACAGATATATCAGATACAGCACAGTTGGCAGTTATGGTGAGGATGGTATTTAGTGACTTTACCATAAAAGAAGAGTTACTAAAAGTATTGCCTATGAAAGGGCAAACAAAGGGTGAGGACATCTATAATTTATTCAAATCATATGCAACATCAATTAGTATGCCACTGCACAAGCTGTCTGCAATCACCACTGATGGGGCACCAGCAATGATGGGCAGCGCCAATGGTTTCATTGCACTCTGTAAGAAGAATGAATCCTTTCCAAACTTTATGTCTTATCATTGCATTATCCACCAAGAAGCTTTGTGCATCAAAGTTCTTTCTTTTCAACACATCATGAATGTCATTATTAAAATAATTAACTCTATTCAAGTGAAACCTTTGCAACACCGACTTTTTAAGGCCCTGTTGGAAGATGTTGATGATAAACAATCTGATCTTATCTTGCACACAGAAGTACGATGGCTGAGCAAAGGTAAAGTTCTTGTATGTTTTTTAAGCCTAATTGAAAAGATCAAAGAATTTCTGAAGTCCACACATCAGAACTTCGAGCAACTAGAAGACTCCAGCTAGTTAATCGACTTGGCTTTTCTTGCCGACATCACTGACAAATTGAATATTTTAAATCTTGAGCTCCAGGGAAAAGACAAACATGTGGCTCAAATGATAGGTTCTGTAAAATCATTCAAAGCAAAACTGATCTTGTGGATGTCACACATGAAGACGAAGTCTCTCGTACATTTCCCAAGTATGAAGAAAATGGTATGTGACAGTGATTTTAACCCATCACCATTTGTTATCCACATTCAAACACTTCTGGAACAATTTGAAAAGAGATTTCAACAGTTCACCGTCACTGAGCCTGTAGTTGCCTTTCTTGTGAATCCTTTTACTTGCCAAATAGAGGTAACAGAAATGGCTACATCAATTGCAAGTCTCATTCAAGTAAGAACAGAGGACGTAGAACTGGAGATTTTGGACCTTCAAAATGATATTGTTCTAAAATCCTGCACAACAGATGAAAACTTTTGGAATCTGGTTGACCAAAAAAAAGTTTCCTGCCTTAAAAAATGTAGCATACAAAATAAAATCTTATTTCGGTTTCGCTTATCTATGCAAAGTTCTGTTTTCAACAATGAACATCATAAAATCAAAATACAGATCTCGGCTTACAGATGCCCATTTTGACAATTTCTTACGAACGGGAATATCATCCTACTCTCCCAACTATGAAAAATTGGCTGAAGAAATGCAATGCCAGCAGTTCAACAATGTTTTACTTTTTAAAAATAAATAAGATTAAAACTGATATTTATTTTGTAAAAATTCCTTAATTTTTCTTACAAGTAGATAACAAAGAGCAAATTCACATGGTAAGGTGAAAGAGTAATTGCCGAATAATTTAATTAATACCTTTTACATGTAAAATTACCTTTTTTATCTTATGGATTCATATATTATGTAATATTAAATATGATGCTTTTCATACAAAATAAGCCTTGAAAAATTGTTGACACCCGCCACACTCTTCTGAAAACATGAATGTGCTATTGGCCACAAAAAGGTTGGGAACCACTGCTGTAATCCTTTATGAGGACTGTCATCCTAACTTCACTCATATGATGCTAATGACAGTCTCAAAGAGTAAAGGTTTTAGGTCCAGGCACAAGGTATCATATATTAATCACATTAGTATGATATGCTCTGTCAGTACTTCACTATATCAGTCAAAATTTATACTAAGGTTTCATTTATAAATGGTTTATAAAGGGTTAATATATTATTAATAGATGTTATAAGCCTGTTGTATACATTAGTAATATGTGTTACAGATGGCTATAATTACATCAAAAGAAGGTTATAGCCACCATCTATAACAGCTGATTAACAAGTTATTACAACATCTATTAACCATGTATCATGTGTCCTTATACATTATTTATAAACAGGAACATCATATAGAGGTGACCAATACATCAGGTATAATGTGTCAATGCCATAGTTGCTTCTTCTATTAGGGCCTAATCTAGCTCATTAATACCTATAAAGATTTTTCAGATCTTTTTAAGCATAGCTAGAATTTGTATAGGTCATAAATGAAAATAAATCCAGTGATCTAGTTATGCTGAAAGCAACAGTGTATAAGTCTAATATGTATAGTATTTAAAACTGTCTCCATCAAGTTAAAAGAGTGAGTAGCACAATGGTTGTCAATATAGACTTATTTGTGCACCCCCAGTATTGTTGTCATCAATAACTGTACAGTTAAATCTATTGGTAATGAAGGGGCTAGGATTCTGATTGACCTAAGCCTTACACTAACGGCCCATAAATGTCAAACATCATTCAAGATTGCTGAGGCACATCTCCCTTTCTTCTGGCTATATCATCTTCACAACGAAACAAACTTCTGAAAGCAGGGCTGGCTCCAGGTTTTTTGCCGCCCCAAGCCAAAAAAAAAAAGCCGGAGTGCCGCCGCCGAAGCGAAAACCCCCCCAAAAACCCGGCATGCCACCCCTTGAAAAGTGCCACCCCAAGCACATGCTTGGAATGCTGGTACCTAGAGCCGGCCCTGTCTGAAAGCAAAAATCTGTTGACAGGAGCATAAACACTGCAAAATTAAGTGTAAAAATGTAATAAGAAAAGCCAAAGAGGAGTTTGAAGAACGGCTAGCCAAAAACTCCAGAGGTAATAACAAAATGTTTTTTAAGTACATCAGAAGCAGGAAGCCAGCTAAACAACCAGTGGGGCCCCTGGATTATCGAGATATAAAAGGAGTGCTTAAAGACGATAAAGTCATTGTGGAGAAACTAAATGGATTTTTTGTTTCAGTCTTCATGGTTGAGGATGTTAGGAAGATTCCCAAACCTGAGCTGGCTTTTGTAGGTGACAAATCTGAGGAACTGTCACAGATTGAAGTGTCACTAGAGGAGGTTTTGGAATTAATTGATAAACTTAAAAGTAACAAGTCACCGGGACCAGATGGCATTCACGCAAGAGTTCTGAAAGAACTCAAATGTGAAGTTGCGGAACTATTAACTATAGTTTGTAACCTGTCCTTCAAAGTGGCTTCTGTACCCAGTGACTGGAAGATAGCTAATGTAACCCAATATTTAAAAAGGGCTCTAGACATCAGTACCAGGCAAATTAGTTGAAACAATAGTAAAGAATAAAATTGTCAGACACATAGAAGAACATAAATTGTTGGGCAAAAGTAAAGGGAAATCGTGTCTTACTAATCTATTAGAGTTCTTTGAAGGGGTCAACAAACATGTGGACAAGGGGGATCCAGTGGACATAGTATACTTAGATTTCCAGAAAGCCATTGACAAGGTCCCTCACCAAAGGCTCTTACATACCTTAAGCTGTCATGGGATAAAAGGGAAGGTCCTTTCATGGACTGAGAACTGGTTAAAAGACAGGGAACAAAGGGTAGGAATTAATGGTAAATTCTCAGAATGGAGAGTGGTGTTCCCCTAGTACCAATCCTATTCAACTTATTCATAAATGATCTGGAGAAAGGGGTAAAAAGTGAGGCGGCAAAGTTTGCAGATGATACTAAACTGCTAAAGATAGTTAAGACCAAAGCAGACTGTGACGAACTTCAAAAAGATCTCACAAAACTAAGTGATTGGGCAACAAAATGGCAAATGAAATTTAATGTGGATAAATGTAAAGTAATGCACATTGGAAAAAATAACCCCAACTATACATACAATATGATGGGGGCTAATTTAGCTACAATGAATCAGGAAAAAGATCTTGGAGTCATTGTGGATAGTTCTCTGAAGATGTCTACGCAGTGGGCAGAGATGTTAGGAATCATTAAAAAGGGAGAATAAGATGCAGAATATATTATTGCCCTTATATAAGTCCATGGTTTGCCTACATCGTGAATACTGCGTACAGATGTGGTCTCCTCATCTCAAAAAAGATATACTGGCACTAGAAAAGGTTCAGAGAAGGGCAACTAAAATGATTAGGGGTTTGGAACAGGTCCCATATGAGAAGAGATAAAAGAGGCTAGGACTTTTAAGCTTGGAAAAGACAAGACTAAGGAGGGATATAATAGAGGTATATAAAATCATGAGTGATGTGGAGAAAGTAGATAAGGAAAAGTTATTTACTTATTCCCATAATACAAGAACTAGGGGCCACCAAATGAAATTAATAGGCAGCAGGTTTAAAACAAATAAAAGGAAGTTCTTCATGCAGCGCACAGTCAACTTGTGGAACTTCTTACCTGAGGAGGTTGTGAAAGCTAGGACTATAACAGCATTTAAAAGAGAACTGTATAAATTCATGGAGGTTAAGTCCATTAATGGCTATTAGCCAGGATGGGTAAGGAATGGTGTCCCTTGCCTCTGTTTGTCAGAGGGTGGAGATGGATGGCAGGAGAGAGATCACTTGTGGGCAAGACTCACCAGCCAGCATCCAGGAAAGAATTGATCATTACCTATTAGGTTCACTCCCTGTGGGGCACCTGGTATTGGCCACTGTCGGTAGACAGGATACTGGGCTAGATGGACCTTTGGTCTGACACAGTACGGCCGTTCTTATGTTCTTATGACATCCAGAAACCCAGAAAATATATACAGTAACATATATGCTGCAAGGGCAGTTATGAAAAATGAAGTAAAAGCAATTTAGATACAATAGCATAACCACCACAATTATCTGTATGCAAACCTAGCATAATAGAACCAGTTCCCCAAAAAATAAGGTCATTTTTTCCATTTATAAAAGTTACGGTAGTCTGGTCCTGTTGAGGTATACAAAAGCAGTTCTCTGCTTTTCTTTTATACTTTGTGGTGCACTATTGCAATCAGGACTGATATTTGTATTATGACATTGTGAACTCGTGGTTTTATTGTGAGTCCCCAATATTTGATGTTTTTTCTCAGCTTGTACTTCCCTTTCCTGTATTAGAGGGATCATGGAGCCTTCCATTGATTGGATGCAGAATTGGAAGGTGACGCCATGCCCAATAACGTGCCCACAGGTTCATTGCAGTAATTTTTATTTAATTGCAAAGAGTCACTGACACCACAGAAATGATATTGCTCCCTAATGTCTCCATATTTCCCATTCCTGACTCTTTTCTACGTTTCATCTCTGAATTAGTGACCATTCCTGTGGATGCTAATGGCAAAATATTTCCATTGACTTCGGCGGAAGCGGGATCAGGCTTTTAGGGCCTGATCCAAAATCCACTGCAGCCAAGGAGAATCCTTCCAGGTGCAAGCATCCGGCATCCTGCCTTTTTGTGTCGTGTGAAGTACCATGTCCATTAACTGAATTATGTAAACAACGTTAATGGCTTAAATATGCTGACCTCACTGATTAACAAACTGCCAACAGGCCACCCAAATCAACACACTGAAAAACAGGCAAGACCCTCTCCTACATTTTAATAGTCCTTTAGAGTTGCTTATTGTCTGCTATTTTAAATGTTGTACGCACCTTGAGAAATTGGGGGAAGATGCCAGGCATATCAATACTTCTTTGGTATTTGTTTAATTGCAAATTTAAACATACCTCCAGACTGATTTTTTTTCAGTGTATTTTCCATCCTTACTGGTGCAATGCGATTTTCTCTGAGGATGCTTCAAACACACTATTGCAGCAGCAGCAGCAGCAGCAGCAATAGGGCAAAATGTCATTGTTAATGCTTTTTATGCTAATTTCTAATCCACTGTATAACACTGATCTTTTCCCTTTCTTATATTTCCTTTAGACTATTTTCCTACTTCATCACCTACCTTCTGTTTCTGGAAGCAGTCTCATTAAGGGCCAAATTCTACTCTCATTTACACCCATTATGTCCCATCACTTGATTTCACGACTGTAATAGAACCCAGCTTGGCCCATAGCACTTTTTGGTTCTATCTTGGCCATTAATCTTTCTTTATTGCAGTATGTTAAACAAACCGTTAAAAATAATTCTAGCTGGCAATGAAAAAGTGTGGTGCCCTTTAAGAGACATTGTTTGAACTGATACTTAAAGATTTCTAATTCTCAGGGGTCAGGAAAGTAATGTTTTCATGTTTTTACAAGTCATTTTGCAGCAAGTATTATATTGTCCAGAAATGATGTTTAAAGTTCCAATAGCTTCTGGTTCTCTGTGCCACATCACCCTGTAACAGCCCCCAAATTGTTTCTGAATCACGTTTCCTCTGGCAAGGAGGGGTAACCCTCATTTTATATTACATTGTACAATGTACAGTGCTCTTGCCCCACTCAGAACAACTTTAATGTCAGAATGAAAAATGATAAAGCATAAATTAAATAGCAACCATATGTTTTCTGTAATGTATCTTGTTGTTTTTCTAGCCAGGTAAACAATTTCCCTATATCTCCCGTTGAAATCTGTATTTCGCCTCCTAGACTTGCCATAGAACATCAAAGACCAGATATATCATGTGTGCAGATGAGTAAATTTGAGCTTCAATTAATGCAAAGTGATAGCGCTTATTGCCCCCAAGCCAAACTTTTCCCTTTAACTAACAATGCATGTTAAACATGGTGTCCTCTATCAAGCTACAGAGTCATTTTAGAGCTTTACAAACAAACTTAAGCTTCCAGGCCATGTTATGACAAAGAACAGTGAATCTTTCCATGGGATTAATCTAGTAAATCCTTTGTAAATTATTTGAACAAATAAATATTACAAAATTCTACTGGTCAGGCGTCTCCCCCCTTAAATTGCAATTGGAAGAAGCTCTGTGTATATCACATTAACTGAATAGGAGGCCATCCAAAACCTACAGAAATCATTATGAAAAAAACAAAGCCACTAGTTTTCTCCTGTGCAGAGGGGAGGATATCCATGGGACCAGGGTCCCCTATATGTCTGGATCCTGGGGAGACAAGCTAGGCTTACATCAGTACTCTCACTGGACTGAGGCACTGGCTGGCTCACTAAAATATGTTACGGTGGATCTATTTCTCTTGTGAGCATTTCTAGGCTGTGTCCATCTTTTATCTTGTGCATATTAGCTGTTATTATAATTATGTGTTATTGACAGCATGCAAAATGTACTAAACACTCACGGAACATAAAGAGGAGTAACACATGAGCTAAGTGTTAAGGTGGTGTTAGACACACATTTTCAGCCGGGATACTGATGCCTGACTTTTCTATATTTTGGTCTCTGGACAGTCTCTTTGAATGGAGCACCTGCTCCAACCCCATTCTGTCCCCTTCCTCACTGTTTCTCACCTCAACCTCACTCCACCTGACCTTCATGACCCCATCCTCTCTTCTCCCCCATGTCTCCCATGTCCTGTCCTAGTCTCACCTCTTTCCTTCAATGTCCTTCCTTCTTTTGTCTATCTGTGTAATTAATTCTCTCCTAACTAAACTCCACCCAATTAAAAATAAATCACCACACTAACATGACTCGCCTCTGTCTCTGTCTTGGATATTTAGATTGCAATGTCTTCAAGGCAGGCACATCTATTACTCTATGTGTGTTCTGTGCCTAGCACCATGGGGCCTGTACTCAGGCAGTCTCTAGACATTACCACAACAATCTTACCTACTACATTTTGTGGGTTTTTAAAAATGATTTAATCTCCGATCCAATTGTGACACCAATCAGCTCTGAAGAAAAGAAGAACCCTTATACAGAAAGACAATTGCAGAATACGTTTTCTTGCGTACCACATGCATGTGTATTCTAGAGGTGATTTTTAACACACTTTTTTCACTCATTATAGCTCCATAGAACCATGATCTAATTTCGCCTCCAGTATGGGATTTTTGATTATCGTGATGGTTTTCAGCACTGTCATATTTTTGCCTGTGTCAGACAATCCTTATCTAAAGCCGACAGGCTTCTGAATATATTAAAGAATGATCTGCTTGAATCTCCAGACCCTACATGCCAGTGCTCCAGACTGCTAGATGAGCTGGAAATCATAATTGACCAGTCATGAGCAAGGTCAGCATTCTTTGGTTTTGGCTCTGAGTTTCAGGTAGGAAGTCTTAATTCTTCAACAACCTTATCAGAAATAATAAACGAGATAGTGAAAGGATAATTAAGAAGAAGAGTAGTAAAATGATTTTACACTGAATATAATCCACACAGCAGACTAGACTGATTAAATCAAGCCAAAATATTTATGTAAAGCTTGCATAGAACAGTGAAGCTTTTCATATATTCCCTTTTCTTCCTTTTTTTTTTTTTTTTTGCTGTTGTGATGATCCTACCACCGGGAGAAAAAAATAAATTCTAGAAATTGACTCAAATTTGGGAATTTATTTTAAAAATTATACATGTGATAATATTAGAGACTGGCCTGACTCACATACTTCAGACCCTAATCTAGATCCAAAGCTGCCCAAGAAGGCATTTGGATCTGGAGTTTTAGTCCTAGTTTCAATTATGGCTAAGACAGGTTTTAGGATAATTATTTAGTTAGGCTGGAATTATCAAAGGAATTTAAAAGAGAGTTAATGCATTGATATTCAATGGGATTTTGGTGACTAGTTCCCTTAAGACCCCTTTGAATATTTCCAGCATTAACAAGAAATAACATATAAAGTAAACACAGAA
This sequence comes from Mauremys mutica, assembly GCF_020497125.1. NCBI lineage: Eukaryota > Metazoa > Chordata > Testudines > Geoemydidae > Mauremys > Mauremys mutica. Next base: position 24,886,757 of record NC_059074.1, read on the forward strand.
TTGAGGTTGTTGTGATCTAGCAGGACTGTAGTCTCTGTTTCAGTCCCTGCAATTGATTTCTCTCTCTGGGCATGAGACTGTCTGAGATCATCCGTGAGAAGTGAGGTCCTGCATAAAGTCCTTTAAAACTCTTGCTGAAGTTCAGCTCTTTAAAGACCAAGACCCATCTCGAGATATTACAGCCCTGGTCCAAATATGCTAACCCATCCTTTCACTTATTATGCAAGCTCTGTCATTTGTCACTTAATCCTAATAATTGAATAATATCACGGCAGCTAAACATATCTATTCACCATGCACCAAATAGGAGGTTAAAGGAAACCTCCGCTAAGGAAAAGAAAACCTGCATTGCAAACTGGGCCACAGAACATGTAGGACTAAATGACGGCTGCTTTTACAAGGGTTGGTTGAATCAAAGAAAAGACACATAGAGACCCTTGTCCCACAATGTTTTATATTTTGCTTTTTGCCCTCTGAAAACCAAGGCTATGGGGGCTGGCTAGCCCTGCCACACTGGGACTTCTCATGTGTAAGTGTTTGCAGGATTGAGGCCCGAGTTTCTAATGCTTTAATAAACTTTATGATAGAAATAGATTTCTCTTATCCCCATTTATTTAAACAATTCAGATCATTTTATATAGAGGAAGCTATCCAATAGGAACACTGCTAAATATGTCAATGGCTTACACATTAATTTAAGAAAGCTTTCTTTTAATTTGTTAACTTTTGTTCCTTTTGAACTAGCTCAACCTTCCGATTTAATCCCTCAAGCTTTCAAGGGACAGCTTGCATAAAGTTATATACACAAATATAACAAACATTTCAAATAAAGCACAGTGCATAAAGCAGAGAATGGGAAAAATTTGACAACAGCTGCTAGATTTAACGCTAATAGTTTTGAAAGATTTTGGCTTAAAGGTTAAGAGTATCTTATGACAATAAGCAGACTTTGTATATAATGTCAACAGTCCTGTTGCAACATGTCCAGTTTTAATTTATTCTTGTTCACTTGTATAAGACAAATAATATAATTATGTATGTCTGGTTCATGACATTCGAGTTGAAAAAAAAATCAAATAAATCATGTTTTTTCAAGAATAACAACTTCTAACACTCTTGGCCCATGTCTTTTATTAACATTAGAAACATTTTTGTCTGAAAGTGATAACCTGAAATTTTGAAAGCATTTATTTATTTTGATCAGATTCATTCTTTGCTCCTTTTTATTTCCGAGTAAACTAGTGGTAACTAATATTCTCATTAGTCATTATTTATTTATTTGTTATTTTCTCCAAAGAACATTTCAAATAATATTAATTACATGATTAGCCAGTTTAAAAAACCCTAAAGAGTACACCCATCTTACTATGAGACTTAATTTGGAATCATTAGTCATGCTTTCAATTTGGAAACATTTTCGTGAACTGCTAGTATACATAGAATCATAGAATCATAGAATCTCAGGGTTGGAAGGGACCTCACCTTATAACAGAAAACATGCACAAAGGATTGTAAAATTACATATTAATTACATACTAATTACCATGGCATAGCACAAACAAGCATTTCAGTACACTTCATAAGTTCAGACATTAACTAGTCATGCTGTTTGTGCATATATATATATACATACAAAAACAAAGAAAGAAAGTGACTCACTTTAGGCCACTTTGCACCAGTGAAGGATCTGGCCATTTAATGAAAATAAATTTACCTTTATTTCTATCTTTTAAATAAAAATAAAAGTCCACTTCATTGGGTTCACCTGATATTCTTCTTCAGTGTGTAAGGAGGGCCTAATAGGTCTGGTTTTCCATTCACATAACCACTTTTAAATCAGTGCAACTGCACTCACCTCAGTGGAATTATTCCTGATTTTACATCTCCATAAGCGAGATTAAAATCTTAACTGGAAGATGCTCAGATACTATGGTGATGAGCAGCAGTATGAAGTCCTAAAATAAGATAAGGTAGGGCCAGTATGTAATGAACAGATTGCATAGCAGATACACGAGGGACCAGTATCTGTGCAAGATTTCTAAAGTGTTTGCTTCTGGATGATATTAAGAGTTTCTGAAACAAACATATGCTCATGTTATAATGTATAATGAAGTAAATGTATGAATACAAAATGGCCAAACAAATGTGCCAGTTTTCCTCAGGGTAGCAAGTCCTGTGATAGCAACAGGAATAATCTTGAATGTTTGAAACAATCACCATAGAAGTGCCATCAAACCAGAGCAGGAACAATTTGCAGCTGAAGAAGCATTTGTAAAATATGCATTGCAATAGCACTTTTCCATTTTTAAAAGGGATGAATAATCACAAAGGGGTGGAGATCTTGGTCCCCTTCTCCTTAGATGCCAGATGCAGCACAGCTGATGCCATTCCATTGCACAAGAAGGGAATATTTGAGAAGCTTGCATAAGAGATGCTCATCCTACCTTCTACAGAGTCCATTGGAGGTTCCATGCCTATATTGAGAACAGTGGAGCAGGGAGAAGTGTTTTGTTGTGCAAGGGGGGTGCATGGGCAGGATCTATATCACTGTATGGATTAAGGTGCAGGACACTGGGCAAGGCGAGGATACTGAGTCTGATTTGTCAGCAAAATGACACATTCACAGCACAGGGCATTCAATGCTTAATGCTCCCAAGCCACAGGCCTTTGGTATTTCAAGTAAGTGAGACCCTCCATTAGCTCTTAGTAGTATTAAGACTTTTATGGCCAGCCGTTGGAGGACGAAAACCACTACAGCTGGTCAAAATTGTTCAGATTTTGCAATTTCTATGTGCTTTTTTGTTGGCAGAAAAATATTTTTTTTCATTTTTTTATTGTTTTTCTACTAGCTGTAATCACCTGAAGTATTTGAGCAGTTCTAAATGCCTCCACCAGTGAGCAGTTTTAAACATATATACCAGATGGATTGTTATGATGGCCACACCTAGAAGATTCAGGAATACCAACCTATGCATCTGATCCTCTGACTCACAGAACTTCCAATTAAGTCAATGGGAGTTTTGTGTGTAGAGGACTTGAAGAATCAGGAACTTGAAGAATCTGCTTGCTCCTGTGCTCCTTTTACCCTGTGATAGAACCATGGATCATTTTATTAAGCCTGAATGCTTCAACTACTATATCATTAATACATCACAATATCTTCCGGGACAGACTCACAGCTGGTGTAAATCATGCTATAGCTCCATTCATTTAATGGGAGTTATGCTGATTTACACCATCTGAGGATCCTGTCATATATACGCATTTTATATATATTTTCCAGTTCTACTTATGCTGTACTTCGTCCCAGGATTTTTCATTTGTTTATTTTACAACACAATATTTATCTTTTTTAAAGTACTTTCTTGTAGCTTTTGTAGGAAGCTCATCCTGCTGAAATATCTATTTCTTTTATTCTTTTCACAGCAGTCAAACAGAATTGTTTATTTACTTTAAACCTTTAGTCAGGAGCAACTCACTGAGTTGTAAAATGCTCCTGCTGATGGAGCAGCCTAGCGCTGATAGCAAAGCTAATGATTGCAGAGCTACTCTTAGATTGGATTTGTGTTCTGCACTCCTTTTACCTGGTCATAAAATATAAGTGGAGTTTTAAAAAAAATAGCAGTTCACTTAGGAAGTCTCTTAACAGGTTTTTTGAGCTTAAATGTACATGCCTTTAAGTACCTGTTAATTACTTTACTATGATGATGTACACCTGTGCAATGTCAGACTACCCACAGAGCCCATTGTTAGCTTACCTGTCAGCCATTTACTGCTTATGATTCACAGTCTAGGGGTCTAGGATTATTGTCTACTGGGAATTATATTGTAATAGTACAACAGAGTGCTGGAGATGTCTTAATGGCTGTCAGAGCGACATTGTTATAATGCCCACATTGTTGTTCTAAGAAGCACAAAACCTGATTGCCTTTAAAAATTATGGCATCAGCAAACCCCAGGTCATTGCCACTTAAATCACTTGCACATATCTGAAATGTTAATGTGGTAACTAGTAGCAGTGTATACAGTACTTTTAACCTCCTATTTGGTGCATGCTTGAGATCAGATTATATGAAGTGTTCGTGTACATTTCAGCCTTTAGTGCTACAGAGAACTTGGCTGATTTTAAACTCCATCATAAATTTGACAACTATTACAACTTGTTTTCAGCTTTCTGACTCTGGCAGGCATGGGGATAAGGATTATAATCAGGTTCCACTAAATGCCACAGGCACTTCCCAGCATGCCTTCACTCATGGCTTAACTAGAAAGGTGGTCAGGCAAATGGAGGGAGAAGGGGCAGTTCCTCCCTCCACCAATCCCTCTCCCCCCCCCACACACACACTGCCACAGAAGAGAAAGAAGTGGGGGGGGGAATGTCGCAGCCTCATTTAGTAATAATATTTGGCTGCTCCCCTCTGCCACCTGGATCCTATGGGATATTGAGCAGAACTGAAGAAATTAATGAGAATTTTATCAGGGACTTAAATAGGAGCAGAGTTAGATCAACACCGAACACTTTGGAAAACAGACCATTAATTGTTAATGTTGAGTCAGAATCAGAGACGGGACATTTAATCCAAACTAGGTCTGTTAGTCAATTAAAAAAATTAATCACAATTAATGTTTAGCATATCTGGCATGTAAATATCTTGCAATGCTGGCTACAAAAGTGACATGTGAATGCCTGTTCTCACTTTCTGGTGATATTGTAAATAAAAAGAGGGCAGCATTATCTCCTGTAAATGTAAACAAACTTGTTTGTCTTAGCAATTGGCTGAACAAGAAGTAGGACTGAGTGGACTTGTAGGCTCTGAAGTTTTACATTTTTTTAAATGCAGTTATGTAACAACAACAACAATCTACAATTATAAGTTGTACTTTCACAAGAAAGCGATTGCACTACAGTATTTGTATGAGGTGAATTGAAAAATACTATTTTGTTTATCATTTTTACAGTGCAAATATTTGTAATAAAAAATAATATACACTTTGATTTCATTTACAACACAGAATACAATATATATGAAAATGTAGAAAAACATCCAAAATATTTAATAAATTTCAATTGGTATTCTATTGTTTAACCGTGCAATTAATACTGTGATTAATCATGATTAATTTTTTGAGTTAATCATGCGAGTTGACTGTGATTAATTGACAGCCCTAATCCAAACCCCAACAAACTACAGAAATTTAGACTCATCTGTGAATTGTGCCGAAACAGTTCTCCTGATGCAATCCTCTCCAAACTTACCTGACCAAATATTCTGGGGGACTGTAGATTCGGATCTGACATTATGGCTTTGAGCGAATTCTAAAAATATATATCTTATATGAACAGAGTGCTTTCAATCCTGAAGTAACCTAAGTAATTTACATATGGCATCTGTAAAGGAGTCACTTTGAATAGCTATTTATTGGGAGGACTCTAGCAGATCTAGTTGATGTTCTTGAATTTAAATAAACAAATAATTAAATATGTGGCCTTTTTAATGAACATTTTCACAGATTTTTTTCTTTTTAAATTTTTTTTGCAATTTTTCCATGAAAAGAGACCAGAAAATTATTCTTGAACTATCAGGAACATCTTCCAACTTTTGCAGTGATGCTTATGGCCAAGCTACTACTCAGATTGTGTCAGAATGAAGAATTAGACTCTTGGCATTACTAACAAAACTGGAAGATGAAACTGATATTTCAAGAATACGTGCTATTTTTATGTTGGTAGCATCTGACAGTGAGATCTCTAAGTAGAGGTTGCAGGGAGGCTCAGGTGGTCATATATTTAAGGTTTTATTCTAAGTTCAGTATAATGAACTTTAACACTACAAGGACTCTGGAATGCATTTGAAAACATTTTTCCCCACAGGGCAAATTAGCTAAAACAAGCAATAAAATGTGACATTAAACATAGAATTGAACACCACCCGATTTTATGTAGTTCCACGTCAGGTAGAATATGATTTGATACGTTTTTTTCTCACAAAAAAACTCACAAAATTACTGCAAAATTTACTGTATTTAGGAAGCCAATGAATAGTTATTTATGGCTAATTATTAATGTAAGCTGCTTGTTCTATTTATAAAATGTAGGAAGGATTTTGCAGCAATTTCTATAAGCACTTTTAATTTTCAAGTAGATTTAATTTCAGCTAGATGTTTCCATAAGAACATAAGAGCATAAGAACGGCCGTACCGGGTCAGACCAAAGATCCATCTAGCCCAGTATCTGTCTACCGACAGTGGCCAATGCCAGGTGCCCCAGAGGGAGTGAACCTAACAGACAATGATCAAGTGATCTCTCTCCTGCCATCCTTCTCCATCCTCTGACAAACAGAGGCTAGGGTCACCATTCCTTACCCATCCTGGCTAATAGCCATTTATGCACTTAACCACCATGAATTTATCCAGTTCTCTTTTAAACGCTGTTATAGTCCTAGCCTTCACAACCTCCACAAGTAAGGAGTTCCACAAGTTGACTGTGCGCTGCGTGAAGAAGAACTTCCTTTTATTTGTTTTAAACCTGCTGCCTATTAATTTCATTTGGTGGCCCCTAGTTCTTGTATTATGGGAATAAGTAAATAACTTTTCCTTATCCACTTTCTCCACATCAATCATGATTTTATATACCTCTATCATATCCCCCCTTAGTCTCCTCTTTCCCAAGCTGAAGAGTCCTAGCCTCTTTAATCTTTCCTCATATGGGACCCTCTCCACATCCCTAATCATTTTAGTTGCCTTTTTCTGAACCTTTTCTAGTGCCAGTATACCTTTTTTGAGGTGAGGAGACCACATTTGTACGCAGTATTCGAGATGTGGGCGTACCATGGATTTATATAAGGGCAATAATATAGTCTCAGTCTTATTCTCTATCCCCTTTTTAATTATTCCTAACATCCTGTTTGCTTTTTTGAGAATTTACCATTAATTTCTACCCTTTGTTCCCTGTCTTTTAACCAGTTCTCAGTCCATGAAAAGACCTTCCCTTTTGTCCCATGACAGCTTAATTTATGTAAGAGCCTTTGGTGAGGGACCTTGTCAAAGGCTTTCTGGAAATCTAAGAACACTATGTCCACTGGATCCCCCTTGTCCACATGTTTGTTGACCCCTTCAAAGAACGATTTCCCTTTACAGAAACCATGTTGACTTTTGCTCAACAGTTTATGTTTTTCTATGTGTCTGACAATTTTATTCTTAACAATTGTTTCAACTAATTTGCCCGGTACCGACGTTAGACTTACCAGTCTGTAATTGCCGGGATCACCTCTAGAGCCCTTTTTAAATATTGGCATTACATTAGCTAACCCAGTTATTGGGTACCGAAGCCGATTTAAAGGATAGGTACCAACCTTAGTTAATAGTTCCGCAGCTTCACATTTGAGTTCTTTCAGAACTCTTGGGTGAATGCTATCCGGTCCTGGTGACTTGTTAATGTTGAGTTTATCAATTAATTCCAAAATCTCCTCTAGTGACACTTCAATCTGTGACAGTTCCTCAGATTTGTCACCTACAAAAGCCAGCTCAGGTTTGGGAATCTCCCTAACATCCTCAGCCGTGAAGACTGAAGCAAAGAATCCATTTAGTTTCTCCGCAATGACTTTATTGTCTTTAAGTGCTCCTTTTGTATCTCGATCGTCCAGGGGCCCCACTGGTTGTTTAGCAGGCTTCCTGCTTCTGATGTACTTAAAAAACATTTTGTTATTACCTTTGGAGTTTTTGGCTAGCCGTTCTTCAAATTCCTTTCTGGCTTTTCTTATTACACTCTTGCACTTAAGTTGGCAGTGTTTATGTTCCTTTCTATTTGCCTTACTAGGATTTGACTTCCACTTTTTAAAGGAAGTCTTTTTATCTCTCACTGCTTCTTTTACATGGCTGTTAAGCCACAGTGGCTCTTTTACTGTGTTTCTTAATTTGGGATATACATTGAAGTTGGGCCTCTATTAAGATGTCTTTAAAAAGGGTCCATGCAGCTTGCAGGGATTTCACTTTAGTCACTGTATCTTTTAACTTCTGTTTAACTAACCCCCTCATTTTTGCATAGTTCCCCCTTTTGAAATTAAATGCCACAGTGTTGGGCTGTTGAGATGTTCTTCCCACCACAGGGATGTTGAATGCTCTTGTATTATGGTCACTATTTCCAAGCAGTCCTGCTATAGTTACCTCTTGGACCAGCTCCTGCGCTCCACTCAGGATTAAATCTAGAGTTGCCGCTCCCCTTGTGTGTTCCCATACCAGCTGCTCCATGAAGCAGTCATTTAAAGTGTCCACCTTTATTCATGCTGAGGAAGACCTTACTCCTTAAGAAGTGTCATTCAATTTGATGGTATGACTTAGAGGTAGGCCCTGACGCTGCAAACATGTTTAAATTCAGGAGATAGTGTGGTTCAGTGGATCACAGACTATGAGATCTGGCTTCTATTTCTGGCTCTGCCACTTGCCGGTGGCATGTCCTTGGGCAAATCACATCCTCTCTCTGTGCTTCAGTTTTCCCATCACTAAAACAATGATAATGCTACTTGCCTCCTTTGTAAAGCGCTGTGAGGTCTACAGATGAAACATACCAGGTAGGAGCTAGGTATTAGTCCTACAGTAAGTAGGCCCTTTGATTTCAATAGGAGTATTGTGGAAGAAAAGTTAAGCACATATCTTTGTAGAAGCAAGGGCTAAGGTAATATTCAACATGTGTAGAGATGGCAGAATATATCTTTTAGGGAGTTACTTTTAGTCCAACTGTTAAAGCACGTGATTCTGCAGTGCTCACTCAGGTAAACCCATTGAAATTGAAGCCTACAATCTAGAACACTAATCAAAAACACTGATCTGCCAGTGATGACTTCCTTATTGTGAATGAGAGACAAGGTGGGTGAAGTAACATCTTTTATTGGACCAACATCTGTTGGTGAGAAAGACAAGCTTTTGAGCCACAGAGAGCTCTTCTTCAGGTCTGGAAAAGATTCTGAAAGTGTCACAGCTAAATACAAGTACCTTTCCCAGAGCTGAAGAAGAGCTCTGTGTGGCTTGAAAGCTTGTATTTCTCACAAACAGAAGTTGGTCCAATAAAATATATTACTTCACCCACCTTGTCTCTGTAATATCCTGGGACCGACACGGCTACAACAACACTGCATATAACTGTAAATGAGTCAACTAGACTATTGGTGATCCTTGAATAAAGAACAAATTTCAACATTCTGTTATTAACATGGTACCAATGACCATTTTTAATGGACTAACTAAAACATGTTTTACCATGCTTTATGGAACAGACATGGTCCTGGCCTCATGTCTTCTCACAATGGCATAAATCAGGAGTCACTGAAGGTAATAAAAACAATGAGGAGTCCAGTGGTACCTTAAAGACTAACAGATTTATTTGGGCATAAGCTTTTGGGGGTGAAAACCCACTTCTTCAGATGCATTAAATAAATCTGTTAGTCTTTAAGGTGCCATCGGACTCCTTGTTGTTTTTGTGGATACAGACTAACACAGCTACCCCTCTGATACTGAAGTTAATGTGCCCAGTTCCCCACTCTGTTTCATCCATCTTTACCTCAGCATAACACCATTCAAATCAGTGGACTTGTACCTGGTGTAACAGAGTGGAGAATCAGGTGCGCAACAGTGATCCACTGAATTCCAGCCAATTCTCTTGTGTAATAATTACCACTCTGGACTCTGAATCCAACAATCTGAGTTCCACATCTCAGTAGTACTCTTAGTTGCTCAGGGGCAGATTTACAAAATGTATTTAGGGGCCTAAAGATGCAGATAGATGCCTCATGGAGTTTTCAGAAGCAACTAATAGAGTTCCCATTGATCTTCAAAACTCACTCAGGCATTTTTGTAAATCCCACTAGTCATCTATCTGCATCTTTAAGTGCCTAAATGCCTTTGTAAATCTGATCTTCATATACTGTGGCAATGGGCAGCAGTGTAAAACTCTACAATTCACTACAATCTGTGCTACAATCCTAGATGCAAGGAATCATGTGGTGAATCCAGACGATATAGGTCTCCAAAACTTTCTAGTTATGCATGGTTACATACAAAAACAGGACTAACTCAGTGGTGGTGATTGAGTTGCATTGAGATTTTGAATTAATGTTGGAATCCATGCAGATTCGTAGCAAAATAAATATATGTGTGGCTCTAATTTCAATTAATTGATTTACTGACTTTTTGGAAGCAGTGCAGCACTGCAGTAATAACAAAGTTGTCTATGGTCATATATATAGAGAGGGTTTACAGGTATACATGACTTTAATTGAAATATTCCTGATTTGCAGGAGTGTAACAGCAGAATTTGACCCACTGTATATAATACAATATTTTCCCTTTGTTCACCAAATGCATTCTGCCATGGGTGGTAGAATTTGTGCATCATGAATATTTAATACCAGACTTTAGGCAAAGCTGTGACATATCCCAGAAATTAACCAAGGGAAATCTGTTTCTCATTACTCTCTGATGTTCAATGATTTATTTGCTCTCACTAACAAAGAATTTTAGTTCCAAAATGTGGTATCTACTTAGATTGTTCTTAACCCTTCGACACAGGGAATATTTTCTCTCTTTGGAAAGTGATGAATCACTGATTTTGCTACTGGGACAAATTCTCCTCTCATTTGCACCAGCATAAATCTGGAATAATTTAGCTTTATACCCACATAACTGAGAGGAGAACTTGTCTAATTTTAAATTTGCATTTGAAAGACCGTTTAGTGTTTTTAGTCTCCTCTTCTAACACTTCTACTGGATGGCCTCTCCACTGTTATTTGATGATACATGCCCATGCAGTCCAACCTCCACTTTATCTGGTACACCTAAGGTTTTCTGCAACTCTCCCTCATATTGCAAGTATGGCAATTTACCTCTGTGTGGAACACCAGGCTCTGAAATCTGAACTGAGTCATGGGATCATTGTGGTTGCCAATACAACGCATTAAAGGCCTGGCTTTCCAAAGTGCTGAGCACCTGTAGCTTCTCTTGGCTTCAGAGGGACATTGAGGTGCTCTTCATCCCTGAAAAAGTGGCCCTAAATTGTGGGATCATTTTTTATATATTTTGTGGATTGTGAGATGTTCTTATTTAGCTAGAAAATTCATATGGATAATATTTTGTTTTGATTTTTTTCAATTATCTGCATGACTGTAGTTGGCCCAAAGGATTGGCATTGAGATACTGGACCTCCTCTCATGATTTCTAATGAAGCACATGGATGTTTGGGAGCTTGTGCAGAACTAGCTAGTGATCTACATCCAGCTCCTATAGTGGTATCCAGTGGAACAACTTAACAAACATGAGTAAGGGTGTCCCCAACTAGGCCCTTAAGGCACCTAACTTGCAATCTGCTTTATATGTGCAAACCCTCATGTCTGCATAGAACCCTAATGACTTGGGCATGTCTCCATGGGCTCAGGCATCTACCAGCTTGCATTGCATTGCAGCTTGCAGCACAGGAGCCTTATTTTGTAAACTGTATTTTGTAGCAAGCTATTCAAAATGGGAACCTCATTTTGGAAACATTTTCACAAAATGTGGCTCATTTTCATTAAAAGAAAAGTTTCAAAATTAGAATTTTTGTGACCAGCAATCATCTTGTACAGAGTTATGTAGAAAAAACAGCACAAGGACAGAGAGATTAGATGATATCAACAAGACAGTGTTAGTGCCTTCGTTTATTAGCTTGTTTTGCTATTTAAACTGTTCATATAAGGGATTTTTTGTTCTTTCTTCTTCTGATTAACCTGTGTGCGTTATTTTATTTTGGACTGAAGATGGTTTTAAGGATCTGGAGTGAGTTAAATTTCTCTTAGTGACTGTATCTGATCAGAGTATGTTTTTAGCTATAATACAGTATTTGGATTGGGAGAAATTAATACACCATCAACAATTTATTATGCTGAGGATGTCCAGCCATTTTTCAGGCTACTTAAATATCCCTGGTTATTAATGCCATCCGCAGTCACATCACCCGTTCTTAGGAAACAACCTCCCATCTGCCTCTACTTCCCTGAACTGTCTAGTTGCTACCCATGTCAGTGACCGGGTCATGGGCAGCATGATCTAGTAGTTAGAGCTGGAGCCCAGTGTAGTGGTTAGAACCAGAGCCTGAAATAGCAGCTAGAACTGGAATCAGGAATCAGGAGGCAAGCAAAGGGTAAGGGATGGAGTCAGAAGCTGGGCAAAGGGGCAGGGCGGGAGCAGATTGGAGTGGGACAGGAACAAAGCAGGAGTAAGTCTGGAGTAGGCTGGGAATTATGCAGGCACAGGAGAGTCACAGCTGAAGGCATAAGCATTAAGCAGCTGATGACCTGCCACTGTTGCTGAGTTTAAATGCAGACCTGTTGGCTCCTTACAGCCAATCAGGAAGGCCAGCCAATCAGGCCATTCTGCCACAGCCCAGCTAGGCTCATTATTTGGCCTGAGGTCTGAGTCGGCACACCCCAGGCTCAGCTGAGGGAACTCAAGCTCACAGTTCTTGACAGTCCCAAGGTGGCCTAGAGTCTCAGGAGAACTGGTTTTCACAGAATTTCTAGTATATTCTGGCTTCAGCCAACTTTCTGCGCTAGGTCAGACATATTGGTGGAGGATCCTGCATTGCTGTCCTGTTCTTTAGCTGTTCTATAGATAACAGGGGAGCAATGCTGCTATGTTCTTTTGTACCATTTGTGCATTTGCTAATAATAATATACATAGCAAGCACACAGTATCCAGTGCACTCCATATAGAATCTTCAAATTCACACACAAAAACAAGAAGTATTTTAGTGAACTGTCTGAAAGGGTGAGATTTTGGGCAATGGTTTGAGTTGCATCATACATCCTAATAAAGATTAAGCTGGATTTGGAGGTCATCTTTCATGTAAATTATTGGAATTGTATTTTGCTTCATTGAAAGTTGTTCCTGACTTCACAACTTTATTCTTTCTCAATCACATTATTAATTGGTTGATCATGCTAAGACCTGAAACATCTAGGCTTAATGCTCTACAACTTGTTTTCAGAATAAACTGCTATATGAGCGTAAAGATTAGTCTCCTGAGGTTGGCCACTAAGGTTTCCTGACACCAAAGATGAAAATGTGTGCTATTTTACAGACCAAATGCAAAGATCTGCTAGATCTACAAAAAGCATGTAAAATTAATTTGGTTGATTTAGTATTTAGACTAAGGGAGACATTTGTTATGTAGCTTGGAATATATGAATTAAAACTCTCAATAAAAATACAAGGAGTAAGATATCTAATTTCCTGTATTCAAGGCTGAAAATTCATCCCACCATGTGTTATTCAGTGAGCAAATAAAGTGTTAACTCATTGTTTCCAGTAGCACATTAGCTACCTGCTTATTGTTAAAATGAATCATACCACTAATAATTTTTAATTCTTGAAAATGAAGTTTTACCAGCACAATAAGTCCACAGTATCAGTGTTATATTTGTGGGCTTACTGCCAAACTTTTATAAGACCATTGGATACAGAACACAATATACATCACAGATTATAAAAGGAAATTCATATCTTGATACTTAATACTGTTTGAGAAGTGATCGGTTAGCACATTGTTGCAAAACTGTAGGTAAGAACAGATAAACTACAATGAGCTGGAATTTTATGTAAAAAATGAGATTAAAACCTCTTTTTGGCTGTCTTTTTGTGCTCTTGATTCTCATGAGTACTATTGCCAAGAGTAAAAGGAATTACTTCTGAACTCAAATGACATGGTACACTTCCTACCCTCTTAATTCCTGTAACGTGTCCCCATCTCCCCATGTAGTTCGGGGAGGAACATCAGAATGTGAATACTTTTCTGAACTGTATTCAAACTATCTCAAACCCTTGGGGCTGTAAAACTGGGATGAAAATGCTGGGAAGAACATCTTTCTTTTAGTATTTCATCATTTCTGCATACAACCAGGAAGTGCAGCTTGGTGCAGAAATGAAAAACCCAGGGAGAAAAAGCAAATCATATTTTTTCAAATTTCAAGAACTGTTTGGTTTGAGTTTCAGGTTGGTTTTTATCTAATCTGAACTAGTTAGTGTATCTTTTGTATTTATTCCTTTATGTGCTCGTGGTAATAGCTGGTGAACAGGTTTAGCCACTTCTTCTAATTTAAATAGGCTATATTCTGGGTGTTAATAAAGGACAGTAATTGTTCCTCGTTGCAATCCTATTCTCCACTCCTTAGGCTTTAACCCCAAACCCAGTCACCTTGCTCAGCCAGTCCTAGTCACCCCCTGTGGGCTTACTGTTGAGTCCAAATCTCCCCCCACTCCCAGTCTGTCCCCTGCCCCACATCCAGTCCCAGTCTCCTGCCCAGGCAGTCCCAGTTTCCACCTCCCAGCTCCTCATCTGATCTGTCTCTCCCCTCTCATCCATTAGCTCCCACTCTCCCTCCCCAGACTCCTCATCCATTCTCCTCATGCAATCACCATCATGTCCCTGGCTCCTTTCCCGTCTCTTTGCCCACCGAATCACAGTTCTCTCCCCCACATCCCAGCTCCTTGTCAGATCTGCTTCCCCTTTTCCCACTGATTTCTATACCAAGTCTCCACTCTCCCACTAGCTCCTTGTCTGATCTCAGTATCTACCCCCTCTCCTGCATCCAAATGGCTCCCACTCCCATGCATTTCCCTCACTGGCTTCCAGCTGCAGTCTACTCGCCCAACTAGTCCCAACCTCCTTACCCAGACAACCCCAGTCTCAGTCACTCTCCACCACCTGCCATCCCAGTCTCACCAGATTTGTTGTTCCAATCTACTCCTTTACCTCTGGTCCATCATTTTCTCCTCTGCATTTCTATCCAACGACTTCCTCCTCCATGCTGTGTAGGTGCCAGAAGGGGGTCACTGAGAGGCCAGAAGTGACAGGCTTCCTGCTCTCAATTTCAGTGTCCTGGCCTGGAACATCTGGGCGCAATCACTAGAGGGAAAGATTAGCTTTGTCCCTATAGCCCTGGACAGGGGCATGCTCAGTTGCTGTATGCTGTGAAGGGATGGTGCATGCTCAGTCACTGTGTGGGGATAGTGTATGTGCAGTCAGCCTGTGAGAGCATTCTAAGTGAGGATGGAATCTTCAGAGATTTTTAGCTGCTAAAATCTAACAAATCTCTATTGGGCAAGTACAAACTGTACATAAAAAGATAAGAACACAAGAATGGCCATACTGGGTCAAACCAATGGTCCATATAGCCCAGTATCCTGTCTTCTGACAGTGGCCAATGCCAGCTGCTTCAGAGGAAATAAACAGAACAGGTAATCATCAAGTGATCCATCCCCTGTCACCCAGTCCCAGCTTGTGGCAAACAGAGGCTAGAGACACCATCCCTGCCCATCCTGGCTAACAGACATTGACGGACCTATCCTCCATGAAATTATCTAGTTCTTTTTTCAACCATGTTATAGTCTTGGCCTTCACAACATCCTCTGGCAAAGTGTTCCACAGGTTGACTGTGTGTTGTGTGAAGAAATGCTTCCTTTTGTTTGTTTTAAACCTGCTGCCTATTAATTTCATTTGGTGACCTCTAATTCTTGTGTTATGAGAAAGAGTAAATAACATTTCCTCATTTACTTTCTCCACATCAGTCATGATTTTATAGATGTCTATCATATCCCCCCTTAGTCATCTCTCTTCCAGGCTGAAAAGATCCAGTCTTATTAACCTCTCCTCATATGGAAGCTGTTCCACACCCATAATCATTTTTGTTGCCCTTTTCTGTACCTTTTCCAATTCCAATATATCTTTTTTGAAATGAGGCAACCAGATCTATTCAATATGTGGGCATATCATGGATTTATATAGAGGCAATATGATATTTTCTGTCTTATTATCCATCCCTTTCCTAATGATTCCCAACATTCTGTTAGCTTTTTGGACTGCCGCTGCACACTGAGTGGATATTTTCAGAGAACTTTCCCCAATTATTCCAAGATCTCTTTCTTGAATAACAGCTAATTTAGACCCCATCATTTTATATGTATAGTTGGGATTATGTTTTCCAATGTGCATTACTTTGCATTTATCAACAGTGAATTTCATCTACCATTTTGTTGCTCAGTCACCCAGTTTGGGACGTCCCTTTGTAACTTTCTGCAGTCTGTTTTGGACTTAACTATCTCGAGTAGTTTTGTATTGTATGCAAATTTTGCCATCTCAGTATTTACCCCTTTTTCCAGATCATTTATGAGTATGTTGAACAGTACTGGTCACAGTAAAGACCCCTGTAGGACATCACTATTTACCTGTTTCCATTCTGAAGACTGATAATTTATTCCTATCCTTTGTTTCCAATCTTTTAACCAGTTACTGATTCAGGAGAGGACCTTCCCTCTTATCCCATGACAGCTAACTTTGCTTAAGAGCCTTTGGTGATTGATCTTGCCAAAAGACTTTCTGAAAATCTAAGTATACTATATCCACTGGACCCATCTTGTCCACATGTTTGTTGACCCCCCTTAAAGAATTCTAGTAGATTGGTGAGACACGATTTCCTTTACAAAAAAACATGTTAACTCTTTCCCAACAAATTGTGTTTATACAGGTGTCTGATAATTCTTTTCTTTACTATCCTTTCAACTAATTTGCCTGGTACTGAAATTAGGCTTATGGGCCTGTAATTGCCAGAATCACCTCTGGTGTCTTTTTATAAAGTTGGTGTCACATTAGCTATCTTCCAGTCATCTGGTACAGAAGCTGATTTAAATGGTAGGTTACATACCACAGTTATTAGTTCTGCAATTTCACATTTGAGTTCCTTTAGAACTCTTGGGTGAATACCGTATGGTCCTGATGATTTAAGAACATAAGAACGGCCGTACCGGGTCAGACCAAAGGTCTATCTAGCCCAGTATCTGTCTACCGACAGTGGCCAATGTCAGGTGCCCCAGAAGGAGTGAACCTAACAGGCAATGATCAAGTGATCTCTCTCCTGCCATCCATCTCCATCCTCTGACAAACAGAGGCTAGGGACACCATTCTTTACCCATCTGGCTAATAGCCATTTATGGACTTAACCACGATGAATTTATCCAGTTCTCTTTTAAATGCTGTTATAGTCCTAACCTTCACAACCTCCTCAGGTAAGGAGTTCCACAAGTTGACTGTGCACTGCCTGAAGAAGAACTTCCTTTTATTTGTTTTAAACCTGCTGACTATTAATTTCATTTGGTGACCCCTAGTTCTTGTATTATGGGAATAAGTAAATAACTTTTCCTTATCCACTTTCTCCACATCACTCATGATTTTATATACCTCTATCATATTCCCCCTTAGTCTCCTCTTTTCCAAGCTGAAGAGTCCTAGCCTCTTTAATCTTTCCTCATATGGGACCCTCTCCAAACCCCTAATCATTTTAGTTGCCCTTCTCTGAACCTTTTCTAGTGCTAGAATATCTTTTTTGAGGTGAGGAGACCACATCTGTACACAGTATTCAAGATGTGGGCATACCATGGATTTATATAAGGGCAATAATATATTCTCACTCTTATTCTCTATCCCCTTTTTAATGATTCCTAACATCCTGTTTGCTTTTTTGACCGCCTCTGCACACTGCGTGGACATCTTCAGAGAACTATCCACGATGACGCTAAGATCTTTTTCCTGACTCGTTGTAGCTAAATTAGCCCCCATCATATTGTATATATAGTTGGGGTTATTTTTTCCAATGCGCATTACTTTAAATTTATCCACATTAAATTTCATTTGCCATTTTGTTGCCCAATCATTTTGTTTTGTGAGAGCTTTTTGAACTTCTTCACAGTCTGCTTTGTTCTTAACTATCTTGAGTAGTTTAGTATCATCTGCAAACTTTGCCACCTCACTGTTTACCCCTTTCTCCAGATCATTTATGAATAAATTGAATAGGATTTGTCCTAGGACTGACCCTTGGGGAACACCACTAGTTACCCCTCTCCATTCTGAGAATTTACCATTTATTCCTACCCTTTGTTCCCTGTCTTTTAACCAGTTTTCAATCCATGAAAGGACCTTCCCTTTTATCCCATGACAGCTTAATTTACGCAAGAGCCTTTGGTGAGGGACCTTGTCAAAGGCTTTCTGGAAATCTAAGTACACTATGTCCACATGGATTCCCCTTGTCCACATGTTTGTTGACCCCTTCAAAGAACTCTAATAGATTAGTAAGACACGATTTCCCTTTACAGAAACCATGTTGACTATTGCTCAACAGTTTATGTTTTTCTATGTGTCTGACAATTTTATTCTTAACTATTGTTTCGACTAATTTGCCCAGTACTGACGTTAGACTTACCGGTCGTAATTGCCGGGATCACCTCTAGAGCCCTTTTTAAATATTGGCGTTACATTAGCTAACTTCCAGTCATTGGGTACCGAAGCTGATTTAAAGGACAGGTTACAAACCTTAGTTAATAGTTCTGCAACTTCATGTTTGAGTTCTTTCAGAATTCTTGGGCGAATGCCATCTGGTCCCGGTGACTTGTTAATGTTGAGTTTAACAATTAACTCCAA
Organism: Mauremys mutica; assembly: GCF_020497125.1. Classification (NCBI taxonomy): domain Eukaryota; kingdom Metazoa; phylum Chordata; order Testudines; family Geoemydidae; genus Mauremys; species Mauremys mutica. The sequence goes on from NC_059074.1 coordinate 24,905,247, forward strand.
AACCTCCTCTAGTGACACTTCAATCTGTGACAGTTCCTCAGATTTGTCACCTACAAAAGCCAGCTCAGGTTTGGGAATCTCCCTAACATCCTCAGCCGTGAAGACTGAAGCAAAGAATCCATTTAGTTTCTCCGCAATGACTTTATCATCTTTAAGCACTCCTTTTGTATTTCGATCGTCAAGGGGCCCCACTGGTTGTTTAGCAGGCTTCTTGCTTCTGATGTACTTAAAAAACATTTTGTTATTACCTTTGGAGTTTTTGGCTAGCTGTTCTTCAAACTCCTCTTTGGCTTTTCTTATTATACTCTTGCACTTAATTTGGCAGTGTTTATGCTCCTTTCTATTTGCCTCACTAGGATTTGACTTCCACTTTTTAAAGGAAGTCTTTTTATCTCACTGCTTCTTTTACATGGTTGTTAAGCCATGGCGGCTCTTCTTTAGTTCTTTTACTGTGTTTCTTAATTTGTGGTATATATTGAAGTTGGGCCTCTATTATAGTGTCTTTAAAAAGCGCCCATGCAGCTTGCAGTTATTATTGTTTAATTTATCAATTTGTTCTAAAACCTCATCTAATAACATTTCAATTTGGGATAGTTCCTCAGATTTGTCACCTAAAAAAATGGCTCAGTTTGGGGAATCTCCCTCAAATCCTCAACCATGAAGACCAATGCAAAGAATTCATTTAGTTTCTCCACAATGCCTTATCTTCCTTGAGTGCTCTTTTAGCATCTCTATTGTCCAGTGGCCTCACTAGTTGTTTAGCAATGTACTTAAAACAATTTTTTGCTGTTACTTTTAGAATCTTTGGCTATCTGTTCTTCAAATTCTTTCTTGGTCTTTTTATTTATATTTTTACATTTCACTTGCCAGAGTTCAAGCTTCTTTCTATTTTCATCAATAGGATTTAAATTCCACTTTTTAAAGGATGCCTTTTTGCCTCTACCTGCTTCTTTTACTTTGTTGTTTAGCCACAATGCCACTTTTTGCGTCCGCTTACTATATTTTTTAATGTGGGGTAAACATTTAAATTGAGTCTCTATTATGGTGTCTTTAAAAAGTTTCCATGTAGCATTTAGGGATTTCACTTTTGACAGTATACTTTTAATCTCTTTTAACTAACTTCCTCATTTATGTGTAGTTCCCCTTTCTGAAATTGAATGCTACTGAAGTGGGCTGCTGTGGTATTTTCCCACTGACAGGAATGTTACATTTTATTTTGTTATGGTCACTATTACCAAGTAGTTCAGCTATATTCACCTCTTGGACCAGATCCTGTGCTCCACTTTGGACTAAATCAAGCATTGCCTCTCCTCTTCCAGGACTAGCTGCTCCAAGAAGCAGTCATTTAGGGGGTCAAGAAACTTTATCTCTGCATCCCATCCTGAAGTGACATGTACCCACTCAATAGAAGAATAGTTGAAATCCCCCATTATTATTGAGTTTTTTATTTGTATAGCCTCTCTGATCTTCCTGAGCATTTCATAGTCACTATCACCATCCTGGTCAGGTGGTCATTAGTATCTCCCTACTGCTATATTCTTCTTATTCAAGGATGGAGTTACTACCCGTGGAGGTTCTATGGTACTGTTGGTTTAATTTAAGATTTTTACTTCATTTGACTCTGTTTTCTTTTATATATAGTGCCACACCCCCACCAGTAAGACCTATTCTGTCCTTCTGATATATTTTGTACCTGGTATTTTGTCCCACTGATTATCCTCATTCCACCAAGTTTCTGTGATGCCTATTATATCAATATCCTCACCTAACATAAGGCATTCAAGTTCACCCATCTTAGCATTTAAACTTCTAGCATTTATATCTAAGACTTAAAAATGTCACTTTTTAGCTGTTTGCCATTATGTGATTTAATTGAATGGGACTCTTTTTGACTGTTTTTCATCAGATCCTACCCCATATTTTATCATCTTCCATCCTCTCCTTCTTACTAGGATATAGAGAATCCCCATTAATAGATCCTCCCCTAAGGGATGTCCCTGTCTGAACCACATGCTCCTCCGCACCAGTGAGCTTTTCCCAAGCCCTTATTTTAAAAATTGCTCTATGTCCTTTTTTAATTTTACATGCCAGGAATCTGGTTCCATTTTGGTTTAAGTGGAGCCCATCCTTCCTATATAGACTCCCAATTTCCCAAGAGGTTCCCCAGTTCCTTATAATTCTAAACCCCTCCTCCCTATGCCATCGTTTCATCCACACATTGAGATCCTGCAGTTGTGTCTGTCTAACTGGCCCTGTGCATGGAACTAGAAGCATTTCAGAGAATCCTACCATGGAGTTCCTGGACTTCAATCTCTTACCTAGCAGCCTAAATTTGGCCTCCAGGATCAATTTTCTATCTTTCCCTATGTCATCGGTACCTACATGTACCACAACCACTGGCTCCTCCCCAGCACTACATGTCTAGATATCTCGAGAGAGCCGCAATCTTCGCACCTGGAAGGCAAGTACCTTGCGGTTCTCCCGGTCATCGCAAACCCAGCTATCTATGTTTCTAATGATTGAATCGCCCATTACTATTACCTGTCTCTTCCTAATAACTGGAATTCCCTCCCCCGGAGAGGTATCCTCAGTGCGAGAAGATACCATGACATGATCTGGAAAGAGGGTCCCAATTATGGGATTGTTTCCTTCTGCTTCAGTTTAATGTTCTCCTTCCCTGAGACTTTTATCGTTTTCAACAGCGCAGAGGCTGTCACAAAGGGGATAGGACCATTCTACTGTGTCCCAGAAAGTCTCATCTATGTACCTCTCTATCTCCCTTAGCTCCTCCAGTTCAGCCACCCTGGTCTCCAAAGCCCGTACACGGTCTCTGAACGTCAGGAGCTCCTTACACTGAATGCACACATACGCCACCTGCCCAAAAGGCAGGTAATCATACATGCTACATTCAGAGCAATATACTGGATAGTCCCACTCTGTTGCTGGACTTCAGCCTGCATTCTCTCTTTGCTCTTGCAGCTTTTTCTTTTATTATTGTTTTGTTTTTCACCAGGGGGTGTTTATTGTCTTAAGTTTAAAGAATGTTAATTAAGTGTATCTAGCCGCCTCCCCTCTCCCCCCAAACTCCCTCACAAAACTCCCCTGTTTGTTAGCTACTCCTGTTCACTAGCTCATCTGGTCACTTAGGAGCAGGCTTTTAACCCCCAGTTCTCCCTGAGTAGCCCCAACCCCAGGTTATGGGTTGATGGGTGCTAAAGGTCTTAGGGATCAAAGCCTCCTTAACAAGCTCTCCGCCTTGCCTAGCAGGCCACTCGGCTCAACACACGTCCCCCAAACAAACAGACCATACTAATACACTTCAGTCAAGCAGCAAGCGCAGCACAAACACACACACTAAAGACAACTAACTCACCCCAAGGGTCCCGTAGTTGCTCCGCCTTCACCTCTCAAAACACCCTTGTTATCAGCTCCTGTTCTCTAGTTTTTTAATCCTCTATTCTCCCTAAGTAGCCCCGTAACTTTTCAAAGGCTTACAAATTGGCCACATTTGGATAAATATTCACAGAAATGCCAGAAGACACATCCCTGATATAAAGGCACCACCCACCATCCTTCCACTGCTGTACCAAATGTCAAGCACCTGCTCCAAAGCATGGGCACTAGATCTATTCAAAGAAAGAGTTACCAAGATTTTGTTTTTAACATGAGCAAAACAATGTATGTTTTCACTAGTCTCATTCTCTGAAGTGGCTGAACTGTTTCTGGCTGAAGTTTTCCAAAGGATTTCCATCTGAAGTAGAAACCTGGTATGTAAAATTTCAGCCCAAGGGGTTAAAGTTTGGCAATGTTATAAGCAAATGAAACAGGATCTTATGTATCAGAAATACTGGGCAATCTTAGTCAGTAGTGTTACCAGCCCTGTTTTTAATATAAATAAAACCATCCTGCTGAACGTAACAGAGTTGTATCTTTTACACTATCCAAGGATCGGGGATTGCACTATGAAAAAAAAATATTGAACAGTTAAGTGGGAAATGTATTAGATCACCAAAAGTACAGATGGTATTTTTATTGAAATGTTATAAAACTGGCAATTGTCCACATTTTTTTCTCCGTTGCAATATTTCTTCCTTGGAAATTGTATGGTTAAACAGAAATAAAGGCATTTGAGAGTAAGAGTTTCATCTGTATGGTATTAGTAAGGATGGATCAGGACAGAAATGCTGCAGTCTGAATGGGTTCTATAATGACTAATTCCCTTCAACTTACTATACCTACACCTTGGTGCTCTTTTTGAGGCATCAAATGCCATAGGGTACATCTACACATCAATAGAAGGTCAGCTGAATCTGGCTTATGGGGCTCAAGTTGCAGGGCTAAAAAAAGCAGTGTAGATATTCGGACTTAGACTGGAGCCTGGGCTCTGAAACCCTGCAAGGGGGCAGGGTCTCAGAGAAGCAGGAAGTTGTGCAGGGAGAAGAGCACAGGAAAATGCAGGGACTAGGGAGTGAGAAAGGTTCCTGCAAGGAAAATCTCTGACATCACGGTAGTTTGGAGGCCAGATCCCAGAGAGCAGGAGGCTCCTCTGGGAATCTTTGACTAGGTTTGGGTCTGAAGGTTAGAACCAGAAGGCTGAGCTCCAGCTAGGAGGAGTTGGGAGGACTGGCTGTCAGAACAGACTGAGAAGAAGAAGAGTTCTGGTTGCGATAGAAGATGCCAAAGCTAAGTATGAACTTTTGTGTTGTAGTGATGGCCTTTAATTTGGGACTCTGAGGATTGTTTTGAAACCCCAACCAAGGGCAGTGTTAACCCAGAGAGAAGCCTGTGTTCATTCCTTAAGGGGGTTGTGACAAAGGTGGAAACAGAGGCAGGGTGCTGCACAGTGACCTCTGGCCATGAGGGGAGTGCTCAGGAGGCAGCTGTTTCTGGTACACGGATATTCTCCCAGTGTTTCATGAGAGCTGCAGGTTTGGTCTTGCCCAGAGTGTATAGTCTGATCAGGGCCGGCTCCAGCTTTTTTGCCGCCCCAAGCAGCGAAAGAAAAAAAAAAAGCCGCGATTGGTGGCACTTTGGCAGTGCCACTTCATTATTTGGCGACAATTTGGCAGCCGGTCCTTCCCTCCGAGAGGACTGAGGGACCCGCCGCCGAATTGCCACTGAAGACCCGGACGTGCCGCCCCTTTCCCTTCCTGCGCTGGAGCCGGCCCTGAGTCTGATCACTCCTTTATATCAAATTTACATTAATTTTCCCCAACTTTCAATAAGGCACCACTTCACTCTGTACTACTCTAAACCTGAGGAAGCAAACAACAGCAATTGGATACAAACTTCAGTCACATAGGAACAGTTTTGTTTCTGATAATAGAAAAAACAAAGTAACTCACTCAATAACAGTGGGGCAAAAGAAATTGATATATCTCCCTCAGTAACTCCTATAATATTTTCTCTGAATCCCAGCTGCTTTGCATTCACCTGATCAGTATTACAATAGTGCCTGGGGGTCCCAACCAGGATCAGAGCCCCATTGTGCTAGGCTCTGTACAAACATATAACAACAGGCACAAGAGTCTACATTCTAAATGCACTACATTCATCCGACAAAGTGGGTATTCACCCACGAAAGTTCATGCTCCAATACGTCTGTTAATCTATAAGGTGCTACAGGACTCTTTGCTGCTTTTACAGATCCAGACTAACATGGCTACCCCTCTGATACATTCTAAATTGACAACACCGAGAAAGGAAATATTACCCCTGCTTTTCAGAAAGGGAACCGAGGTATACAGAGATTAAGGCAACATCTACACCACACACCACTTGCGGCAGCATGTAGTATATACATAGCTACATGTCATGGTGAAAAACAAGCTGTATTCACACTGCTGCGGCTGGGAGCCCCGGTCCCTTTTAAATTGCCAGCCCCTGGGCAGCTGCCCCTTCCCCCCACCATTCATCGGTGGCCCTGCTGGTAGAGTCCCTACTGGCAGGGCCGCCAATGGAGTGTGTGTGTGTGTGTGTGTGTGTGTGTGTGTGTGTGTGTGTGTGTGTGTGTGAAAGGGCAGCGGCGTTAAAACGCTGCCGCAGTAGTGCTTTAACATCGCCTGCATACAGTCTGGTACTGGCTTCTTATTGGTATGCCATACCAGTACATACCATACCATACCGGCCTACTTTCACCCCTGGCTGAAGACTGGGGGCACTATCTCAATATGTATTTTATATGCCACCGAAAGAAGCATGCAGTATAGATGTACCCTAAGTGATTGCTCAAAGTCACTCAGGAAGTCTGTGGCAAGAATTAAACCCAAATATCCTGAGCCCCAACCCAGATATTAAACCCCAAATTAAACCCAGATATCCAGTGCCTTAACTACAAGTGAGTCCTTCCTCATAATTAAACTCTCAGACTGGATCTAAGACTGTCAATCTAGCATTGTTCATGAGCACCAAAATACAGTTTAAAAACCAAAATAAATCCTTCTTTGTATCAGTTGAAGAACCACGTCAGTGGGACAAAGAGCACCATCAGTGCGCAGTACCTAGTATGTTGTAATTCACTGCCAACTATGTAACTCCATCACTACAGTTCGTCACAGCTTAGGGTCTGTCTACACTACAGTAACACAGGTACAGCACTGCAGCTGTGTCACTGCAGCACAGATGCTTCCTACATCAACAGAAGGGTTTTTCTCCATTGATGTAGGTAATCCACTTCTTAGAGAGGTGGTAGCTGGGTCTACAGTGGGGGTTAGGCTGACCTAACTACATTATATAGGGTGCAAAAATTTTCACAGCCCCGAGCAATGCAGTTAGGTTGATCCAATATTTAGGTGTAGACCAGGTCAGAGAACCCACAACAAATGCACAACACAGATACCATGTATGATAATTTATGTTATTTTGTGGTAGCAAGACAATTTACTTATGTGATGACTGTACTTTTGGTAATGACAGCTGTGGATCTGACAGGTTTCTGATGCTGCAGTTTCACTACTAGCTTTCCAAAGATATTGGCCTAAATTTTCAAAGGTGGCTGTAGCTGCCTAATGTGAGACATCTTCGAGGGGTCTGATTTTCAGGGGTTATGGAGCTCAACACTTGTGAAAATTATGCCTCTTAAAGGTGACTCAAATTGGCCCTTATATCTATGAAGAAAATTAATTATGACTCCAGGGCACAGCCCATAGCAATTGGCAAGTGGCTTGATTAAACTACCCAAGATCTCTAACTCAGAATAACCTTATATTTGGAAGTACCCAAGATCTGAGATATTGGTTGAGTGCATCTCTACTTCTGAGTGGTTTGCAACATATTTGTATTTTCTTTAGTTCTTGGGACTTCAAAGTGGATTCTATCTCTGTTGGCAGGATGTGCTATTATGCACACCACAATACACATTCTTATATCATATTTCTGCTAGGGGTGCAGTTTTTAAAAATATATATCTGCAGATAGTAGTTTTCTTCAATTTTATTGATAGCTTGACTTAATGAATGGCTAGATTTTCCATCTTGAGTTTGGATCCAGTGCTCGTAAAACTAAGCAGAATGCTGGAATCTGATTTTTAAAAAAGACCTTTGCAGCATGTCTCATAGTAATGTTACATATGATCCATAATTCTGCTGAAAATGTCACACAGAAGACAGGAAACCAGAAATATTAATGAAGAGCAGGTTTTGTTTAAAGTTGATGTAGTTTAGCATTACTGAAAAGTTATGTGATCACAGCTTACAACAATATTCACTTCTTCACTGGGGGGAAATTTATATTAATAATATTCACTCACAGACAATTCTTGTTGTCTTCGTCCTCTTACTTATATTTTTGTTAAACACTGATGTATATAGCGTAATATCTCTTTAAATTGTTTGCGAGCCCTCTCGTCATGTCACTGTGTTCTGTTTTAGAAACTAGCCAGAGCAATAGTCTATATATGTAACTAGGATATTTCGCAAACAATTAGTTGGAACCCTATGGTTATTTTGTGCCCATGTGGTTTCTACATATTACTTATAAAGAGTAAAAAACACAGCAACTAACAATGCATCCAGCAGGGGTGGCAGAATCAGGGGAGGGAGAGGGCTGGTGCCCCCACAATGAAAATACTGGGGGAGGGAGATTGATGTATATTTCCACCCTGCCCCATATTTTCCGACCCAACAATATCTCTCAGAGGCAAGAGTGGGATCCAAATATGTTTCCACCATGATGCACATGCACAGAGAGTGGAGATGAGAGCAATACCCAGCTGGAGTAGCTGCCATAGTGCACAAAATCACACTGACCACTGGGAAAGGCCCAACCTTTCAGCCACCATAGGCCCAGTGGAGACACCCAACCTGGGGGAGGGGCAGAAACATATGTGCCAGCTGCCCGGGTAGGTGGGGGAGAGGGCAATGGAACCTGGGCGAAAGGCAGGGAGTCACAGAATAGAATCATAGAATACTGGGGTTTGGAGGGACCTCAGGAGGCCATCTAGTCCAACTCCCTGCTCAAAGCAGGACCAATTCCCAACTAAATCATCCCAGTCCGGGCTTTGTCAAACCTGACCTGAAAAACCTCTAAGGAAAGAGATTCCACCACCTCCCTAGGTAACCCATTCCAGTGCTTCACCACCCTCCTAGTGCAAGTTTTTCCTAATAGCCAACCTAAACCTCCCCCACTGCAACTTGAGACCATTGCTCCTTGTTCTGTCATCTGGTAGCACTGAGAATAGTCTAGATCCATCCTCTTTGGAACCCTCTTTCAGGTAGTTGAAAGTTGGTGTACTGGGCACCAGCTGCTGAGGGGGAAGGGACTGGGCACTAGCTGCCAAGGAATGGCAGGAGGAACTGCCAGGAAGCCCCTTCCCAGGTTGGAGCTGGATCCCTCCCCCTCCCAAGTCTCAGTTGCTCCCTTCATTCCCCTTTCTATTCCTCCACCCCCACATTTACAGAGAGCTTCTTCCTCCCTCTCCCCTCCCAGTATCCAGTGCTGCAGAAGACACAAATGAAGATTGTTTCTGTCCCAAACAGTTTAAAATCCCAGGTCCCAGTCCTGAAAGCTGCTTTGTGTGGTTGAACCTTTGCACCCACCTGATGTCCCATCGCAGCTAATGTGGCTTCTCTGGAGCACAGGGATCTTTCCATGTGACGCTCATTACAGGCTCATGGCCCAAAAGACAGACCAGAAAAGAAAGGAAGTACTGTGAGAACTGGAGGAGAGAATACCCTGGCCAAATTTTATATGGGATTTTTCTCAAAGGGGCCTAAGGAAGTTAGGCATCCTACTCCCATTGAAATCCAATTAAATGTGACTTCTGGCAGGCCACTTCTAAAAGGTGTTACTACTGGAGAAATATCATATCTGACAGTCAGCACTAGTTGATTTTTACGGTATGCCTGGAAGGGCCAGCTGTGGTGTCTGACCCAAATTTGTTTGCAAAATAGAGGCAGATGGAGAAAGGAATATTGCAGCTATTGCTGCCTTCTCTAGATTATTTTAGTGATGTCTACACTGGAATTTGTAAGTGTGTTTTGAAACCCTTTCCAAGAACAATCACATGGTTAATACCAGCAATCCTTAAAAGTTTTATAGTGCTTTACATTTTCAGCATGCTTTATAAAGAGTAACTAACCAACATTACACTGTTTTCAGCCACACTTAACATGTTGTCAGCATTACAGCCATGGAAGTTAGGCTACAGTATGGGACAACCAAAAAGCTTTTTAATTAGCACGAGCAACCATGTTATATAACAATTCTGGCCAAAATGCATGCCCATGGAAGGAGATCTGTATTTCAGCTGGGTCCCTCACTTCTGAGGAGATGAAGTGCGAGCCACTCTCTGGAGATGGAATCCCACCCCTGTGGACCCTACTGCCAAGGAGGGAGAAAGGTTTCCCCAAACAAAGGTTTTTCCTTTTGTTCCCTGGGAATGGGGATGTAGCTCTCAAGCCCTCCTTCTGTGCAGTTTAGAGGTGATTGGCAGGCCACTTCCCAGGTTGGAGCTGGATCCCTCCCCCTCCCAAGTCCATTCCCGAATCTTCTACCTATAGTAAACATTGGCAAAGTTAAGGCCTGGTGTGCTTGACCCCAGATCAGCTGTGCTGCCTTCCTTGCCTTTTATGGAATCTGTTGGGAAAAATACTGCCAACTAGCTACTCCCCCCATTGGATAGGTTTCCCTACAGTTAGAAGAAAACCCAATGGTATTTTGCTCCCTCTAATTAGAATTTACATTCCATAACTTCTCATCTTTGTTGTCTGCTTCTCACCCCCAGAGGTGGTCAGATTATGGGCAATTGGATCAAAAATTCAAATGGATACTTGTAGAAAAAATTGTTCAGTATTTATCCAGTTCCGCTGGAGTTCAACATTCTATTTGGTCAAGACATGAACTATGTCCCACAGACTAAGTGAAATTTCCCCCAATTTCAGAATTCATTACCAACTCAAAATTCAGGCTGGGGCAAATCAAAAGGTTTCCTGATCATCATTTATCTTTTGTGCAAACCTAGACTGACTTGCGGTCTTGTATTGAAAACAGGAACAAATGTTATTTCACAAGACTTTGATGCAAAACCACGAAAAAAACCTTGATAGTTCTGAATTGAGTTCCACTTTGTGAGCCTCACTGAGTTTGAATGTAAACCCATAAATGAAATTCTTATGGATGTGTGTGCACACAGTCATGAACCTACATGGGTCAAACCAAAGAAGATTTTCTCTCAAAATCCAGTTTCAGGTGAAAACTGGGGTCCTGATCCTCAGATGGAGTAAACTGGTGCATACTCACCAACATGCCATTGGACAGGGTATCTCTTTGTCATTAAACTAAGTTTCACTTAACACCGCAATCATTATGCTTACTGGGGTTGAAGATGATGATCTTCATGCAGTCCACCCTGTTAAGTGGGAAACCATGACTAACATCAAACCATTGACTGAACATTGACTGTCGATTTCCTGGTCAAAAGGGCAACAAAATAAGCCTACTTTTTCAGGGCCAACATACTAGGCATATCAAACCCGGGGTAAAGATCTGCCAGTTGAACAATGAACGCCTCTCATAGTCCAAGTGTTATTACCTGGAGAAAATGCTGCAGACGACCAACATCAATGTCCTCATCCTCCAGGAGACCCATGTTGCTACAAAATCAATGGCTATAAACTCATAGCCAGCAATTAGCACCGAAAATATGGGCTATCAATCTACATAAAGCAGGAGAGCAATGAATATGTGATCCTACCTCCCATAGGGCACAAAGAAATATCTACAATCTCCGGGCTTATTGACAAGCTTACCATCATTAATGTACATAAACCACCCAGTGCCCAGTGTCCTCAACCAGCTCTGCCAACCACACAAGACCCTGCTGTGTTTGTGGGTGACATTAATAGTCACCACACACAATGGGCCTACACATCAAACAACATTGCAGGTGAAGAACTGACCCACTGAGTGTCATCCAATGATATGCTCCTCCTTTTTGATGTGGAACAGAGCGTCACTTTCCACTCTGCAAGATGGGGCAGAGGATATTGCGCTGACCCAATGTTCATCTCTAAAGATGATTCAGGAACATCAATACCCATATCACCTTTTGTCCTCTACAATTTCCCAAGAGCCAGCACAGATCAGTATTAACCAATGTTGGGATTCTCTACTTAAAACTGGTGCTGCACTGGAAATTCAAAAAAAGCACACTGGCCCATTTTCACTACGACTGTGGAGAATACAAGCTTTCACATTTCCCCAATGCTGACCACTTTTGACTGTTTGATTGTGCTCCTAATCTCCATTGTAAAGAAAATCTTCCAGGGACACAAGTCATTGTAAAGAGCACTGGAAAGAGCCAAGAGCTCCTCCACAAATATGATGAGTGCAGAGACCCAGAAGTTGGAAAATCCCTCCTGGCATCACTGGATCAAGGCAGAAATGGTGGCTTGACTGTGTAGAAGGTCTAAACTTCATACACTCAAGCAGGCATGCCTGGAACCTACTCAGACACCTGGGAGCTGCAAATCCCACACATGCCATTAAGCTGCAAGTGAAAGTCAATGCTATCACTGCTAAACTTTTGTGGATATCAAAATAACCAGTGGACAAACAGTATCACAGACAAGTCCAGCCTCAACTCTGTCAGGCGATGTCCACAGAGCTCCATTGTCCTGATGGTCTGAACCATTCACAAGTAAGGAGATTGAGATTGGTATTGCAGCCATGAAACTGGGAAAAGCAGCAGAAAAAGATGACAATTTTTCCTGAGTTCCTATGTAACGTGGGTCCACTGGCATAGAAGTGGATGATGCAGTTTTTCGCCAACATCCTAGAGACCAGTGAAATCCCCCGCATGTGGAGAGAAGCCAAGGTGATTACACTCCTAAAGCCTGAAAAACCTGAAGATGACCCTTCTAATTATAGGGGAGTTCTAAGTGAAGCAGCAATTAGAAAACATTACATAATATATAAAACAAATTGAAAAAGGAGGAAATAGAGGTCAATTAACATAATTTAGAAGTTAGCATGTGCAAAACACTGATAAGAGAAGATAAAGACACCAGGGAAAAATCTTTGGCTGCCAAGGCTCAGGTGTTCTAAAGTATATTAGGAATAAAAGAAATCCTAGCAATGGTATAGGTCCTTTACTAGATGGAGATGGTAAAATATTTAATGATGCAGACAAGGCAGAAGTGTTCAATATATATTTCTATTCTGCACTTACAAAGGTGCAGGATGATGTACTTATATCATAATATGATGAAGTACTTTCCAGTCCATTCTTAAGCAGAGAGAATGTTAGATAACATCTAATAATCGTAACATTTTTATGTCAGCAGGCCAGCTAAAATGCACCCAAAGTCCTAAAAGAGTTGTCTGAGATCTCCGGCCTGCTGATGTTAATTTTTAATCAGTCTTGGAATATCAGAGAAATTCCAGAAGACTGGAAAAGTGCTAATATTATGCCAATATTCATAAAGGGCAAGTGGGATGACATGGATAACTAGAGGCCAGCCAGCTACATATCAGTCCTGGGAAAAATAATGGAAAAGTTGATACAGGATTCAACTGCTAAAAAATTAAAGGATGGGAACAGAATTAATGACAGTCAACATGTTTTTATGGAAAATAAGTCTTGTCAAACAGACCAGCTTCTATTCTTTGAGCAGATCATGGGTTGATATAGGTAACTGCTTAGATGTAATATACTAAGATTTTCATAAGGCATTTTATGAAATGTACCACATGACATTCTAATTAAAAACTAGCATTATAAAATAAAAATAAAACACCCATTAAATGGATTTATAAATGGCATCTCACAAAATGGTTGTCAATAGGGAATCATTAATGAATGGTGGGGGGTGTCTACTGGAGTTCAGCAGAGATAAGTACTAGGCCTTACACCATTCAACATTTTCATCAATGAACTGGAAGTAAATATAAAATCATTGCTGATAATATTTCCAAATGGCACAAAGATTGGCAGAGTGGTAAATAATGATGGGGACTGGGCAGTCATACAGAGCGATCTGGATCTCTTAGTAGCCCCAGCCCATTAAATCAAAATGCACAAGCGACCAGGGAGCTTTGCGAACAGGGGCTGCTAACAGGGAGTTTCACAAGGGAGTGGGAAGGGAGCGGGGGTCCCTTGTCGGTCCTATCTGTTCCCCTGTAGACCCCTTAAAACCCATAATCCAAACCACATTTCGAAACATCTTTCTTTAAACCACCCTTCCATTAACTAGGAGACAATGCAGGCAGAAGCCCAGCAGCAGAGTGGGGGCTATCCAGTTTATTGCACTGAGAGTAGCGTGTATGATTACCTGCCCTGTGGGCGGGTGGCGTATGTGTGCAGTCGGTGCAAGGAGCTCCTGGCCCTCAGAGACCATGTACGGACTTTGGAGGCCGGGGTGGCGGAACTGGAGGAGCTAAGAGAAGCAGAGAGGTATGTTGATGAGGCTTTCCGGGACACTGTAGAATTGTCCCACCTCTGCTCAGACAGCCCCTGTGCTGTTGAGGAGGAAGAAAGGCCCAGGGAAGCAGAGCAGTCAATGGGAGCAGAGGGAAACCTTCCCATAGTTGGGACCCTCCTTCCAGATGGTGCTGGGGTTGCCTCTCGCACTGAGGTTACCTCTCTGGGGGAAGGAACTCTAGTTTCTAGGAAAAGGCAGGTGTTAGTAATGGGAGATTCGATCATTAGAAACGTAGATAGCTGGGTTTGTGATGACCAGGAGAACCGTATGGTGACTTGCCTGCCTGGTGCGAAGGTTGCGGATCTCTCGAGGCATCTAGACAGACTTATGTGTAGTGCTGGGGAGGAGCCGGTGGTTGTGGTACATGTAAGTACCAATGACATAGGGAAGGGTAGGAGAGATGTCCTGGAAGCCAAATTTAGGCTGCTAGGGAAGAGGATGAAATCCAGGACCTCTATGGTGGCATTGTCAGAAATGCTCCCAGATCCACGCACAGGGCCGGGTAGACAGGCAGAGCTTCAGAGTCTCAATGCGTGGATGAGACGATGGTGTAGAGAGGAAGGGTTTACGTTCATTAGGAACTGGGGAAACTTCTGGGATGGGAGGAGCCTATACAGGAGAGATGGGCTCCACCTAAACCAAAGTGGAACCAGACTGCTGGCACTAAACATTAAAAAGGTTGTAGAGCAGTTTTTAAACTAGGAGATGGGGGAAAGCTGACTGCTGCAGAGGAGCATGTGGATCGGACACAGACTTCTCTTAGGGGAGAGTCTGATGATAGAAGCAGCAAAGAATCCTGTGGCACCTTATAGACTAACAGACGTTTTGCAGCATGAGCTTTCGTGGGTGAATACCCACTTCTTCGGATGCAAGAAGTGGGTATCTTGCATCCGAAGAAGTGGGTATTCACCCACGAAAGCTCATGCTGCAAAACGTCTGTTAGTCTATAAGGTGCCACAGGATTCTTTGCTGCTTCTACAGAACCAGACTAACACGGCTACCCCTCTGATATCTGATGATAGAGAATCTCCAGGTTATAGTCAGGAGGAAAGGACAGAAGAGGATAATGTAAGGGCCGGATCAGATGATAAATAGTCACATAAAAAAGAATCTGGCACATCAGAAAAAAGCAGACAAATAAACAGGGACAAGTTTTTAAAGTGCTTGTACACAAATGCTAGAAGTCTAAATAATAAGATGGGTGAACTAGAGTGCCTTGTGATAAAGGAGGATATTGATATAATAGGCATCACAGAAACCTGGTGGACTGAGAGCAATCAATGGGACACAATCATTCCGGGGTACAAAATATATTGGAAAGACAGAACAGGTCGTGCAGGGGGAGGAGTGGCACTATATGTGAAAGAAAATGTAGATTCAAATGAAGTAAAAATCTTAAGCGAATCCACATGTTCCATAGAATCTCTATGGATAGAAATGTCATGCTCTAATAAAAAGATAACATTAGGGATCTATTATCGACCACCTGACCAGGACAGTAATAGTGATGATGAAATGCTAAGGGAAATTAGAGAGGCTATCAAAATTAAGAACCCAATAATAGTGGGGGATTTCAATTATCCCCATATTGGCTGGGAACATTTCACTTCAGGACGAAATGCAGAGATAAAATTTCTTGATACTTTAAATGACTGCTTCATGGAGCAGCTGGTATGGGAACCCAGAAGGGAAGAGACAACTCTAGATTTAATCCTGAGTGGAGCGCAGGAGCTGGTCCAAGAGGTAACTATAGCAGGACTGCTTGGAAATAGTGACCATAATACAAGAGCATTCAACATCCCTGTGGTGGGAAGAACACCTCAACAGCCCAACACTGTGGCATTTAATTTCAAAAGGGGGAACTATACAAAAATGAGGGGGTTAGTTAAACAAAAGTTAAAAGGTATAGTGACTAAAGTGAAATCCCTGCAAGTTGCATGGGCCCTTTTTAAAGACACCATAATAGAGGCCCAACTTCAATGTATACCGCAAATTAAGAAACACAGTAAAAGAACTAAAAAAGAGCCACCATGGCTTAACAACCATGTAAAAGAAGCAGTGAGAGATAAAAAGGCTTCCTTTAAAAAGTGGAAGTCAAATCCTAGTGAGGCAAATAGAAAGGAGCACAAACACTGCCAACTTAAGTGCAAGAGTGTAATAAGAAAAGCCAAAGAGGAGTTTGAAGAACGGCTAGCCAAAAACTCCAAAGGTAATAACAAAATGTTTTTTAAGTACATCAGAAGCAGGAAGCCTTCCAAACAACCAGTGGGGCCCCTTGACGATCGAAATACAAAAGGAGCGCTTAAAGACGATAAAGTCATTGCGGAGAAACTAAATGGATTCTTTGCTTCAGTCTTCACGGCTGAGGATGTTAGGGAGATCCTTACATCTGTCGGGTTTGTAGGTGACAAATCTGAGGAACTGTCACAGATTGAAGTGTCACTAGAGGAGGTTTTGGAATTAATTGATAAACTCAACATTAACAAGTCACCAGGACCAGATGGCATTCACCCAAGAGCTCTGAAAGAACTCAAATGTGAAGTTGCGGAACTATTAACTAAGGTTTGTAATCTGTCCTTTAAATCAGCTTCGGTACCCAATGACTGGAAGTTAGCTAATGTAATGCCAATATTTAAAAAGGGCTGTAGAGGTGATCCCGGCAATTACAGACCGGTAAGTCTAACGTCGGTACCGGGCAAATTAGACGAAACAATAGTTAAAAATAAAATTGTCAGACACATAGAAAAACACAAACTGTTGAACAAAAGTCAACATGGTTTCTGTAAAGGGAAATCATGTCTTACTAATCTATTAGAGTTCTTTGAAGGGGTCAACAAACATGTGGACAAGGGGGATCCAGTGGACATAGTGTACTTAGATTTCCAGAAAGCCTTTGACAAGGTCCCTCACCAAAGGCTCTTATGTAAATTAAGCCGTCATAGGATAAAAGGGAAGGTCTTTTCATGGATTGAGAACTGGTTAAAAGACAGGGAACACAGGGTAGGAATTAATGGTAAATTCTCAGAATGGAGAGGAGTAACTAGTGGTGTTCCCCAAGGGTCAGTCCTAGGACCAATCCTATTCAACTTACTCATAAATGATCTGGAGAAAGGGGTAAACAGTGAAGTGGCAAAGTTTGCAGAGGATACTAAACTGCTCAAGATAGTTAAGACCAAAGCAGATTGTGAAGAACTTCAAAAAGATCTCACAAAACTAAGTGATTGGACAACAAAATGGCAAATGAAATTTAATGTGGATAAATGTAAAGTAATGCACATTGGAAAAAATAACCCCAACTATACATACAATATGATGGGGGCTAATTTAGCTACAACAAGTCAGGAAAAAGATCTTGGAGTCATCGTGGATAGTTCTCTGAAGATGTCCATGCAGTGTGCAGAGGCGGTCAAAAAAGCAAACAGGATGTTAGGTATCATTAAAAAGGGGACAGAGAATAAGACTGAGAATATAGTATTGCCCTTATATAAATCTATGGTACGCCCACATCTCGAATACTGTGTACAGATGTGGTCTCCTCACCTCAAAAAAGATATTCTAGCACTAGAAAAGGTTCAGAAAAGGGCAACCAAAATGATTAGGGGTTTGGAGAGGGTCCCATATGAGGAAAGATTAAAGAGGCTAGGACTCTTCAGCTTGGAGAAGAGGAGACTTGAGGGGATATGATAGAGGTCTATAAAATCATGAGTGATGTGGAGAAAGTAGATAAGGAAAAGTTATTTACTTATTCCCATAATACAAGAACTAGGGGTCACCAAATGAAATTAATAGGCAGCAGGTTTAAAACTAATAAAAGGAAGTTCTTCTTCATGCAGCGCACAATCAACTTGTGGAACTCCTTACCTGAGGAGGTTGTGAAGGCTAGGACTATAACAATGTTTAAAAGGGGACTGGATAAATTCATGGTGGCTAAGTCCATAAATGGCTACTAGCCAGGATGGGTAAGAATGGTGTCCCTAGCCTCTGTTCATCAGAGGATGGAGATGGATGGCAGGAGAGAGATCACTTGATCATTGCCTGTTAGGTTCACTCCCTCTGGGGCACCTGGCATTGGCCACTGTCGGTAGACAGATAGTGGGCTAGATGGACCTTTGGTCTGACCCGGTATGGCCATTCTTATGTTCTTATGTTAATACAGCCAATTGCAAAGTCATCCATCTAGGAATAAGGAATGCAGGTCAGACCCACAGAATGGAGAACTGGCTCCTGGAAGCAGTAACTGGAAAGGACCTAGGGGTTGTAGTGGAGAAGCAATTGAACATGAATTTCCAGTGTGATGCTGTGGCAAAAAGGGCTAATACAACCCTTGAATGAATAAATAAATGAGTAGAGAGTAAGAACAGGGAGGTGATTTTAATCTCTATATACGGCACTGATGAAACCAATACTGATATACTGCATACTGTGCTGGTATCCATATTTTTAAAAGGATGTTGAAAATTGGGGAGAGACTGCAGAAAAGAGCCACAAAAATGATTCAAGTGCTGAAGAAAATGCCTTATAGTGAGAGACTTAAAGAGCTTGTTCTTATCATAAAGAAGACTGGGTGGTGATTTGACAACAGTGTGTAAGTGTCTTGATTGGGAGAGACAACCAGGTGCTAAAGGGTTCTTTCATTTAGCAGAGAAAGGCACAACAAGAACTAATGGCTGGAGGTTAAAGCCAGGGACATTCAAATTAGAAATAAGGTACACCATTTTTAACAGTGAGGGTGGTTAACTGTTGGAACAAACTATCAGGAGAAATGGAGGAGTCTCCATTTCTCGACACCTTGAAATTAAGCCTGGATGTCCTTCTGGGAGATATGCCTTAATCAAACATACAAGTTATTGGGCTCAGTACAGGGGCAACTGAAATGTAAAGGCTAGTGATATACTGGATGTCAGACAAGATGATCTAATGGTCCCCCTGGCCTTAAGCTCAAAGAAACAGACTCTCTTAAATCCCCAGAAGAACAGTGCTAAGTGAGTCAGCTCTGGCTCTCCACACTGACATGAGCAGTCCCACTGAAATCAAGTAAGATTTGGCCTTGCAAGTGCAAGTTATTATATGCCACAACTCATTTTTAAATACTATAGTGGATCCATGGTTACCTCCTTAATTTCTATACTACAGTAGGGGGAAGGAGTGTATCTTGCCAATATCTATCCATTTTCAATCCTGCCAAACCCCCTAATAGCAGACTCCGGAGAAATATTAGCCTCCCAGGAAAAACAAGCGATATAATAAGTATAGTATTGAGTTCATAAATTACATGGTAAAAACAGAGAAATTGTCATGCCTGTATTTTAAGTTTGTGCCAGCTGTCCCTCCTCCTTAGGCTGTTCTCCCAGTTGAAAGCTGATTTTTTTTATATGTCAAATTATCTCTGATTGCATGTAGAAAGATTCAGGAAGCCATGTGTCCCAATGGCATCCGTCACATTGCTGTAAATCTTTTTGATATTTGCAGTCCTTTTGCTTCCATCTTTTATATAACACTTTACATTTGCACAGCACTTTTTGTCTGCTGCTTTCAAAATGCGTTGCCAACATTAAGTCATCAGTAAGTCTCAAAACATACTGTGATAAGGTACTGTTCAGAATTTTACTATCTAAGGTACTTAGATGTTCCCCATTACTCTAGTATCTGAGGGCTCACCATCTTTAATGTATTTATTCTCAGAACACCCCTCTGGGTGGCATAGGGTAGTGCGATTATCCCCATTTTACAGATCTGGAATTGAGGCATAGAGAGACTTTGTGACATGCCCAAGGTCACTCAGTAAGCTTTGGGCGGAACAAAGAACTGAATTCAGGTGTCCAGCCCTCACACTAGCCACTGGACCATCCTTTCTCTCTTACACATGGATAAATTGAAACACACATGTTAAGAGCAACTTGCCCAAGATGACACCACAAGTCAGTAACAGAGTCAAAGTATGGGTCCCGACTCATAAGCTCTAGTCATTGAGCCACATGTTATAGATTGTATCAGAGGGGTAGCCGTGTTAGTCTGGATCTGTAAAAGCAGAAAGGAATCCTGTGGCACCTTATAGACTAACAGACGTTTTGCAGCATGAGCTTTTGTGGGTGAATACCCACTTCGTCGGATGCAAGTGCAATTTATCATATATTTCTGTTCATTAGTTTAGCTTGCTTTACATTCAAAGTGACAATTTTTCTAGAAGTGCATTTGCTCTGCTGTGCAAACAGTGGTCTGCATGAAAAATTACGAAACATAAATAAATAAATAGGATTTAGTGGTTGGAAGTTATTTCCAGTTTGCAACCACGGGAGAGGTTGCCTGGAAAAGGGTTTTCCCTCTGTTATTACAGAATAACACTTTGTGGATAACAAAAAGCAAACATAACTTGTGGTTTTCTTTTAAGTTAAACTGCAGGTCTATTGCTCGCTTAGCACTTTAGCATCATGTTAGCGGAAAGGTAACTTTTTTACTTTAGAGTTACCATTCAGACCATTTCATTCTTTAAATCTGTAAATTGTTATCCAATAGGTTGGGGCAGGAAGCCAAAGTGTACTGCTATACAGGCACGAGGCCAGTCCTCGCTTACAGACAGCCCCCCCAACCTGAAGCAAATACTCACCAGCAACTACACACCACACAACAAAAACACTAACCCAGGAACCAAACCCTGCAACAAATCCTGGTGCCAACTCTGTCCACATATTTATTCAAGGAACACCACCATAAGACCTAACCACATCATTAGGGGCTTGTTCACCTGCACATCTACCAATGTGATATATGCCATCATGTGGCAGCAATGCCCCTCTGCCATGTACATTCGCCAAACTGGACAGTCTCTATGGAAAAGAATAAATGGATACAAATCAGACATCAAGAATGGTAACATTCAAAAACCAGTAGGAGAACACTTCAATCTCCCTGGACACTCAATAATAGATTTAAAAGTGGCAATTCTTCAACAACAAAACTTCAAAAACAGACTCCAACGAGAAACTGCGGAACTGGAATTAATTTGCAAACTGGACACCATCAAATTAAGCCTGAATAAAAACTGGGAGTGGATGGGTCACTACAAAAAGTAATTTTCCCTCTGCTGATACTCACACCTTCTTGTCAACTGCTGGAAATGGGCCACCTCGATTGCACTGGCCTCATTAGCACTACAAAAGTAATTTCCCCTCCCTTAGTATTCACCCTTTCTTGTCAATTGTAGAGAATAGGCCACTTCCACCTTAATTGAATTGGCTCGTTAGCACTGACACCCCACTTGGTAAGGCAACTCCCAACTTTTCATGTGCTACAATATATATTCTTCTTACTGTATTTTTCACTCCATGCATCTGATGAAGTGGGTTTTAGCCCATGAAGGCTTATGCACAAATAAATGTGTTAGTCTCTAAGGTGTCACAAGGACTCGTTATTTTTGCTATACAGGCAGTTACAAGTGGCACTTGGCTAATCATGCAGGTCAATACTATACTGTGCTCCACAGTAGTTATTAGAGGTAGTTAAAACCTAGTTTTGTGCTGGCTCCCTGGCTGTGAATATGACAGAAAAAAAATCAAATGCAAAATATTCAATTACACTGAACATTAGGTGCTACTACATTAATCCTTGATGTCCTACCTAGAAAATAATCTACATGCCAGCAAATTGCACAGTCAACCTAGAATTTGCTGGTACTTGCATTTTTCTGAAATCAGTTCATGTCATCCCTAGTCATAATACTTTTCACCTACAGTAAATCCTACATTCCATTAGGGCCAAATTCTGCCACTCTTACTCACTAATTAGTACTTTGCTCTACAAGTAGCTCCTTGGATGTCAATAGAAATACCTGATGAACAAGGGCACACTGCAATCAGAGGTGTAACCACAGCATATATAGACATACCCAAGCATCAGCGCAGGCAGCTATTCAGTGGTAAGGGTTGCAGAATCTGGTCCTTCTTTATTAAATCTGCACCAATGAAGTTATTGCATTTTTACATCAGTATAATGGAGAGCAAAACCTGGTTCACACTCTGCAGTGATATTCACCCAAGGACTTATATGTTTTACAAATATTTGATAAGCCTTACAACAACCCCTGTTAAGCTGGTAGTAGAATATTTAGTCTATAGGTGGTAAACTGAGGCATACAGCACTTAAGTATCTTGCCTGAGGTCAAACGGTTATTTATAATAGCGGAACTAGGAACAGAACCCCACTTTGTAAACCTCTATCTTAGACTCTATCTCTATCCCTCATGTAAACCTCTATCTTAGACTTTGTTCTTTTGACTTGCTGCTTCCACTCATTTATGTACCTGAAAATCAGCTGGTTTGATCCAGCAGAGCTGAGGGAAGCTATTGTATATATAAATGAGACTGCTGTTTGCTAACCTCAGCCCATAAAGCAGCCATTGCATTCAGAGATACCAAAGCCCTGTGGTAAAGTATTAAAGAAAAAAATGTCATGTTTCTTCTGATCAGTATTACCACTTGCTTGCAGTTCAGTTCAGATTAAGTAGTAATTATGTTCTTTGTGAGGAGCCCTGTGGTTTCTTGCTTGGTTTTCATTCTAACGTGAACCATTAATCTGAGCATAGACCATAAGGGCTCTGTGAAGAATTAAATCAGTCTTCAAACCCTGTAAGCAATAGTTTCATAATCAAGGAGGTGATCTCATTGCAATCATAAATAGGATTATGGTAGTGCAACACTGCATCAAACATTTTACATCCTACTTAATATAGGTCAGAGAATTTCACACAATAGTATAATCCTGGTTCTCTATGGTGTATGCAGTAACTTAAATTACACCTTTTATTTCTGTACTATACCTTTAAAGTTTTAAGGAATTTGTTTGTCCAGAGGGTCAGCTCCCATCTTGTGAGACAGAGTTACTGTTGCATGTTACAGAGGTGGTACATAGAACTGGGCTCTCTCTCTCTCTAGGATGCAAGGTGAGATTTTCAGAACATAACTCTGCTCCCACTGAGGTTTCCATTGACTCCAGTAGGAGCCAAGTTGGGCCACTGTTGACCACTTCTGAAAATCCCACCCTATAAATAACTAGTTTCTTTGGTGTGTGGAAAAATAGAACTTCCCTGCCCATGGAGGTCCCTGGTTATATCAGAACTGGGATAGTTCTGCTACGCAGATGGGCATTGTGACTGATGTGGCAACTTCCTGCAATATCCTTGAAAGACCTCATTGCATTAAGTTTATGCTTTCTTGTGGGCCGGGGTTGCATGTTCCCTCTCTAGGGAGGAGTGTGAGAGATGTGAGACCTGGGAGTTCAAAAGATTATATTGACAATGTGCCAGACAATTATGGCCTTTTGAGACAATTTTCCTTGGGAATCTCTAGGGAGAGATCATGCAAATTCCCCAACTCCAATTATTCAAAAATTCATTTTGAAGTTATGATCTGAGGACAGGGTCGCTGTCTGCTGAATAGCTGTTGCAAAAGGCCAAGGTCAAAGACCTGAGCTGTATAAAGAAAGGGCTGATCTGCCCAGCCTTTGTCTTGGTTCTGGAGCTAAGATGGATATGAACCTATAATGATAGAGAAAAGTCAGCTGTGAGTTTTGGAGGACTAAAAACTATCAGAGCCTTAATTTGGAGTTGGTGGTGACCTCATGTAGCTTCTTATCATGTGAGTAGGAACTTTTATTGTTTTAATATATTTTCCATGTAGTACTTTTACTTTTAGAATAAATGTGCTTGCTTAGAAGTTGCTGTGTGGTAACTTACAACAGCAGGCAATACACTGGTCCTAGCCTTCAGAGAGAAAGCAAAGCAGTCTGGCTTGTTGGGCATATCACAGTTTAAGTGAGACACAGGTATCTTCCCAGGAGAGGTGATGTCTGGGAGCTGGAAACCTGTAAGTATGTGCCTTCAGTGGCATGCAGAGCAGGGAAAACAGAAACTGTGACTGACATGGTGCAGGAAATCCATGAAAGTCCACAGACTGTGTCTCAAAGAAGACAGCTCCATGGAGTCTTCTTGTCACTCTGAGTTTGCAGTGTAGGAAATTTTGAATCAGAGGGTGAGGGCTGGTGGTTTAATCACTATGTGCATCTTTAACTCATTGGTCAATGTGTTACATGTCTCCCTGTCTGTCTGTCCCAAAAAGGATAGGAGTCTACTATATATGCCACCTAGGGGAGATAGTCCTTTGATTCAAACTGCAGGGACTCATGCTTTAGTTCCAGAGATCCTAGGTTCAGTTTCCAGCAATGACCAAGATGGTTATTACATATCCATTGGCTGTTCCCCATATCAGAACACAAGACTGGCAGGGAATGCATCGATCATTGAGCCTGTCCCCTGCTATCACAGGCAATTCTGTCATATAACCCTGTTCATAAACATATCAAACTCCATCTTAAAACCAGTTAGGTTGTTTGCCCCACTGCTCCCATTGGGAACCTGTTCTAGAACCTCACTTCTCTACAGTTAGAAAACTTCTAATTTCTAGACTAAATTTAAGTATCAGAGGGGTAGCCGTGTTAGTCTGGTTCTGTAGAAGCAGCAAAGA
Source organism: Mauremys mutica (assembly GCF_020497125.1). Taxonomy (NCBI): domain Eukaryota; kingdom Metazoa; phylum Chordata; order Testudines; family Geoemydidae; genus Mauremys; species Mauremys mutica. Next base: position 24,929,680 of record NC_059074.1, read on the forward strand.
ATCCTGTGGCACCTTATAGACTAACAGATGTTTTGCAGCATGAGCTTTCGTGGGTGAATACCCACTTCTTCGGATGCAAGACTAAATTTATTCATGGCCAGTTTACACCCATTGGTTCTTGTGCCAACATTGTTCTTAAAGCTTAAATGGCTCTTTCCCCCTCCCTGGTATACTCATAGAGAGCAATTATATCCACTCTCAGCCTTCTTTTTGCTAGGCTAAACCAGCCAATCTCTTCCATTACCCCTTCATAAAATAGGCTGTCCATTCCCCTCATCACTCAAGTATCCCTTTTCTACATCTGTGCTAGTTTGAATTCATCTTTCTTGAACATGCATGACCAGAATTGTACACAGTATTCCCAATGAGGTCTTACTAATGTCTTCTACAATGGCATTAATATTTCCCTATCTCTACTGGAAATACCTTTCCTGATACTTGCATGGCCACATTATATCCTACATCTTCATTAATTATATGGATGATGGGATGGATTGCACCCTCAGCAATTTTGCAGATGACACTAGGCTCGGGGGAGAGGTAGATACACTGGAAGGTAGGAATAGGGTATAGACTGACTACACAAATTGGAGGATTGGGCCAAAAGAAATCTGATGAGGTTCAACAAGGACAAGTGCAGAGTCCTGCACTTAGGGGGGAAGAATCCCATGCACTGCTACAGGCTAGGGACTGACTGGCTAAGCTGCAGTTCTGGGGATTACAGTGGATGAGAAGCTGGATCTGAGCCAACGGTGTGCCCTTGTTGTCAAGAAGGCTAACGGCATATTGGGCTGCATTAGTAGAAGCATTGCCAGCAGATCGAGGGAAGTGATTGTTCCCCTCTATTCAGCACTGGTGAGGCCACACCTGGAGTATTGCATCAAATTTTGGGCCACTCACTACAGAAAGGATGTGGACAAATTGGAGAGAGTCCAGCAGAGGGCAATTAAAATGATTAGGGGGCTGGGGCACATGACTTATGAGGAGAGGCTGAGGGAGCTGGGCTTATTTAGTCTGCAGAAGAGTGAGGGGGGGATTTGATAGCAGCCTTCAACTACCTGAAGGGGGGTTCCAAAGAGAATGGAGCTCAGCTGTTCTCAGTGGTGGCAGATGACAGAACAAGGAGCAATGGTCTCAAGTTGCAGTGGGGGAGGTCTAGGCTGGATATTAGGAAAAACTATTTCACTAGGAGGGTGGTGAAGCACTGGAATGGGTTACCTAGGGAGGTGATGGAATCTCCATCCTTAGAGGTTTCTAAGGCCCAGTTTGACAAAGCCCTGGCTGGGATGATTTAGTTGGGGTTGGTTCTGCTTTGAGCAGGGGATTGGACTAGAGAACATACTTACAGCTCTTCCAACCCTAATCTTTTATGATTCTATATTGCTGGCTCACAGTCATCCTGTAATTGACTGGCACACTCAAGTCTTTCTTGTTCTGTCTAACAAGAATTCCTGTGTAATTCTGACAGACCCCAGTTGTCGGCAGGCAGCATTGAACCTGGGAAGCTAAATGCATGAGCCTCTACTGCATGAGCCAAAAGCCATATGGCTGTTAGCTAAGGCTGTAAAGCAGACTAATTAATCTCTCTTTAAGTTGTCTCGGTGCCGCTTGGTGGGACAGAACACCGCACCCAGGAGGTGCGTGGGTTACACTTGCACTTTGACTTTTAAATTTCATCCCATTTCAATCACTCCAGTCTTTAAGACCCCCCCCCGTTCCAGTACAATCTTTCTCTGTATTGATGTATCTCTATTTTGTGTCATCAGAAAATTTCCTTTATTACACTCCTATTTTTGTGCAAAGGTCATTAATGAAAATATTTAAAAAGTTTATTCCTATGGCCTACATGATGTGGAGATATAACAGATGAATCTATGGCTGCAGTAATGACCAAAGAGCTGCTCTGGGTACCCAGTCTGTGTTCTGGGAAGAGATTTCTTCATGTAAAAACCTGCAGGAGAAACTGAGTGATTTGTTTAACGAGTGGAAAATCTAGGCTATGCCTGCAATTTGTACAACCACATTACTGACAAGTGCATTACTGACAAGTGCAGTGGAGAGTGATGGGGCTGAGAATTTCATAGCCGCATCTCTCAAGTAACAGTATAAATATTTTAAATTTAAAATTCAAAAAATAACAACTCTAATGAATGTTAGTGTTGTAATTCACTGATTTTTGTGTTTAAATACTACACTTTCTATCTCTTACCCACCACCATGCTAGGCATAAGTCAATACAATTTTGTCCTGAGAAAACTGGCTCCTGCTGCTGCACAACTGCCAAGGTATTCACTTCAAATAAATGCAGATGTAAAGTCAACACATTTACAAGTGGAGCAGGAGGGATGTGTCTGTATTTTAATACCAAGACATTATGAGCCACTTTTCCAAGTTCAGGCATTTGCAGTTGCATGCACACATTTGAACATGTATAGCAGGTACACAAATATCCCATGTATGGGTGCAAATCTCGTGTTTTCTGGAGTACATGGACAGTTAGATAGACGGGGCTGTATTTTATTCTCAATGACCAAGGTGTTTATCACAGCTCAGTTTCCCCCTCACCTTGCATAGGTAAAGACCATATGTTGAGTACATAAGAGCCAGAGGGAGAAGAATGGTTTTGGAAAGCTTGGGTCCCATGCCCAAGGCTCATCATAATAATGAACCTCAAGAAAGTTGTCTGTTTTCTTTTCTGCTTATATCAACTAATACCTCTTTCTTATTATACGCACTTTTGTATCATTCCCATTCTGTGTAAAAGGGCTTGCTGTCTGCCTCTGTATCACTGTCTGCCAAGTAATTCTACCAAGTTCGTGTGCAAGTGCATGAGTTGTGTGTGCACATTGGGTACTGGCACATAATAGTCAGTCAGATTTCAATGTACACAAATTTGACTCTGATAACTTGCTTTCCCGCACTGGTGCCAAATGGGTAATGAGAGTTCATCCATTGATTATTGGGGGAATAGGGTAAGCATTGATCAATTTGCTATTAGTGGTTTGCTTCATTGCATGTAGCTTTGACTTACCGTGCAGCCAGAAACATCTTCACCCACAATAGTACTTTAAAAACAGCTCATATTTGTGTGAACAAGACCATTTTGGCTAACTGAGGTTTCTCCTTTTTCATCTTTCTCAGTGAATAATGCCTGGCCATCCAGAAACCTGATTGGCTGGCACAAGTTACATTTGCTATAATAAAATGCAACAAGAGCTGTCAAGACGTATTGCTTCAAATGAAGAGATGCATACAGGATGGTTCCATGGAACAGCTTGCATATGGAATCCTTTAAATATTCTTAAGAGACCCATTGGGGCTTCTAATTATTGTGAAACATCTCTTGGCAGAACCATTTCTACCCTTCCAAGAATGCGTTGTAAAAATAATTAGATGATGAGATTGAGATCAAAACCGCTAACTAGTGATTTAAGAGTATTGCTTATATCGTATAGAAAGCTAAGGAAATGAAACACTGACAATCTCTTCACATGAAATGAAAACAATCCTCTGTGGTTCTCCTTTTTCAGGGACACAGAAGGAACTTTTCCTTCCCCCTTCCCAACTTTAATGCTTTGTTTCCTGTGAGTATAAAAGAGAGTAGAGATTTTTCTTTTTTAAACATTAAACCACTTGAGAATCTCTCTCATTTTCTAGGGAGCCCTGCTATTAGAGAACAACTTGAGAAGCTTGCTTTAATCAAGCTTAAAAGCTATGAAGTATAGAATCACATTTTATTGCTTTAGAGGCTAAACCAACATGTAGCCAATTAGGTGACATCACTTCTACAAAAGGAGCAGAACATCTTTGTTTAATCAAAACAAACAAACAAGATTAAATACTATGTTCTCGGAAAAACACACATTTCAAATTAAAATCTGGAGAGGGATGGACGTGGCAGTGATAAAAAACTAATAGACATCAAATTTGAAAGATGACTGGAATACAGGGGTGGTCAGATGTGTGGACCCATATCTAAACACTACCAACCCAGATGAATTCATGTGTTTCTGCTTGTGTTGTGCATCTATTTAATCAGCTTGCCTGTCTGTGATTTACTTAATTAAGTCTTCAATGCAATCTTTTCAACACCTTTTAGAATGTCTGAACACACATAAAATGAGTCTGAACAGCAGGTGGGTGACCAGTTTACTTACTATTTATTATTATTACTCCTAGTTATTTGCCTAGAGACTTCAACTGAGATTGTGCTTAGTAAAAACATATAGTAAGATATAGTCCCTATGCCAAAGTGATTTCAGTCTGTATAAAACAAAGAATGAGAAGTGAAATTTGCCCACATCACACAGCAGATCAGTGGCTGAAGTGAGTTCAAAATCCTGGTCTCCTGAATCCCAGTCTAAGGTCATAAACAGGACTAGACCATACTGCCTCCCTGGTACAGCTATTAACCCACCCACCCGGTCTTTTAATGAAGTTTTATTTTGCAATACACAGATGAAGAGTGCTGATGGCATGATTATTTCACCTTGTCTTAATGCACAAATACTGCACCCAATAGGGACCTTCAGTGCCTTTGGGACAAATATATAATGAAAGTCAGTGTGATGACTCATTTCCTGTGTCAGTCTTGGCTCACTAAAGCCCTGTCTGCACTCTTGATATCACTGAGTTGGGGACCCCATTACAACAGGACTCTCTCATGATTTGATAACAATACAGTTAAAAGTTGTAGTGTAGACTAGTCCTAACCATGTGTCCAAAATCAGGCTAAAGTCCCAATTATCCAGGATATTAACTCAGGTTTTCCAAAGGTAAGGTTGGATCCTATCTGCACTACAACTTTAACAGTGTTTGCAACTATATATGGTCAAATAAAATGTGAAGAAAAAATTCATGAATTTAAAAAAAAACTTCAACAAAATTTAAATGAAATTTTGAACATGGAAAAATTTGGCTCACTGGGAAGTCTAAACTTCTTTAATTTTTTTTTTTTTAGATTTTTTTTAAATTGAAAGTCAATTCTTTTTGAGGAAAACTTTCACTGAAAGTGTAAATTCAGGATATTTCAGCTCAAGTTGTAAAAGTCAGGGACAATCCTGCTGTAACCATGTTCTCTGACTGGTAATTGTAGTGTAGAAAGATCCGAAATAGCTGTTTTTAGATACATTGTATCTAGCATACACTAGTACTGGTTACTCTTTCCTTCTCCCTAATATCATAGAGTCCCAAGTCACAATCTCTCACCCTCCCAGGTATAAATTCTGTGGATATGCCTCTAAGGTAACAGCCTTTTAGGTCAATGTTTATCCCAGAAAAGTTTTTTGCTGAAGGTTTTCATGATAATGTTTGTTGTGTAATTTTTGTGATACTGATAAGTTTATGGAGGGGATGGTATGATGGCATAGCCTAATTTTGGCAACTGATCTTTGACTATTAGAGGTAAATATGCCCAATGGCCTGTGATGGGATGTTAGATGAGGTGGGATCTGAGTTACTACAGAGAATTCTTTCCTGGGTGCTGGCTGGTGAGTCTTGCCCACATGCTCAGGGTTTAACTGATCGCCATATTTGGGGTCAGGAAAGAATTTTCCCCAGGGCAGATTGACAGAGGCCCTGGGGGGTTTTCACCTTCCTCTGCAGTGTAGGGCATGGGTCACTTGCTGGAGGAGTCTCTGCACCCTGAAGTCTTTAAACCATGATTTGAGGACTTTAATAGCTCAGACATAGGTTAGGGGTTTGACACAGGAGTGGGTGGGTGAGATTCTATGGCCTGTGTTGTGCAGGAGGTCAGACTAGACAATCATAATGGTCCCTTCTGACCTTAAAGTCTATGATTCTATGATTAAAAACTCACCGCTGGCCCATGCCAGCTGACTTGGGCTTGCGGGGCTCAGGCTGCAAGGCTGTTTAATTACAGTTTAGATGTCCAGGCTGTGGCTGGAGCCTGGACTCAAGGACCATGCAAGTTGGAAGGGTCCCAAAGCTTGGGCTGTGGCTGAGCCAGAACATCCACACCACAGTTAAATAGCCTTGGAGTCTGAGCTCCGTGAGCTCATTGTGATGGGTTGGGTCACAGAAACCCCCTTGGGAACTGCCAAGTGATTTGCCAAGACTACTTCTGCCCCTGCTTTCCTGTCCTGGCAGCTTGGGACTTCAGTGCCCTGCCTGGTTTGAGCCAGACTCGCTAGCCTGCTGCAAACCCAGACCCAGGTCCGAATCACATCCCCTAATAGCTGTAGGCTTAATTGAAAGCAGCTTAAGAAGTGTTCCTGTCTTTAACACTCAGATGCCCAACTCCCAAGGGGGTCCAAACCCCAAATAAACACGTTTTACCCTGTATAAAACTGATACAGGGTAAACTCATAAACTGTTCACCCTCTATAACACTGGTAGAGAGATATGCAGAGGTGTTTGCCCCCCCCCACCAGGTATTAATACATACTCTGGGTTAATTAATAAATTAAAAGTGATTTTATTAAATACAGAAAGTAGGATTTAAGTGGTTCCAAGTAATAGCAGACAGAACAAAGTGAATTACCAAGCAAAATAAAATAAAATATGCAAGTCTATGCCTAATACAGTAAGAAAACTGAATACAGTTTAAAATCTCACCCTCAGAGATGTTTCAATAAGTTTCTTTCACAGACTGGACACCTTCCTTTCCCCTGGTACAGCCCTTGTTCCAGCTCAGATGGTAGCTGGGGGATTTCTCATGATGGCCACCCCTCTTTGTTCTGTTCCACCCACTTATCTCTCTTTTGCATAAGGCGGGAATCCTTTGTCCCTCTGGGTTCCCACCCCCTCTTCTCAATGGAAAAGCACCAGGTTAAAGATGGATTCCAGTCCAGGTGACATGATCACATGTCACTGCAAGACATCATTACCCCCTTGCCAGCACACACCTATACAGGAAGACTTACAAGTAAAACAGAGCCATCTACAGACAATTCTCCTGGTTGATGGGAGCCATCAAGATTCCAAACCACCATGAATGAGCCTCACTTTGCATAATTACAATAGGCTCTCAGAGTTATACTTCATATTCCCAGTTTCAGATACAAGAGTGATACATTTATACAAATAGGATGACCACACTCAGTAGATTATAAGCTTTGTAATGATACCTTACAAGAGACCTTTTGCATGAAGCATATTTTAGTTACATTATGTTCACACTCATCAGCATACTTTCATAAAATCATATGGAGTGCAAAGTCCCACCCATGTCTGCTAGCATGGGCCAGCCATGGGTGTCTAACTGCAATGTAGACATACTCTAAAGTGGCTGAAACAAAGCTGGACAGAAATGACCTACGGACAAGCAGAGTTTACTAACCAAAAGGAATTTCTTTTGACCTGTGAGTCACTCTGACAAATCGATTAACTGTTGGGGAAGGCCTAGCCCTTGAGGATTGCTCGATAATCACTGTTGTTTGGTTTGTTTGTTTTTTAAATACAGAGAATTCCATTTATTTAAACTGTGTTGACTAATTCCTGTATAAGATGAAACAGAATTAAATCTGATGGTGTTATGGGAAGTTGTGGACTCAATGACATACCTTAAACCCAGTGAACTGTACTATTCACTGATCTGACAACAAACATTATTTTGCAAAGGCTGCAGTTTAATCCAAAAGTTACTGTTTGCAAGTTTGCCAGAGGAGTTATTTATAGTGTTTCAATTCATTTGAAATGCGTAAGAGTTGGACAACATCACTATGCATGTGTGCAGGTGGAGAACCCATTTATGTGCATCTACACCACCACCCCACCCGTATGGATTTCATTTTATAGATTTATCAGAGCCAGCTCTACTGAATAAAATACAATAATTTATTTAAAGGCTCTTTATTCCCATAAACCAAGAGAAGCCTAACTGCTTAATGGCTTCAGTTCTTAGTTCTGGCTTAATGGCCATTCCAATCAATGGAATGAAAGTTGTAACTGGAGAAGATTATAGGGAGAAATGGAACATGAAAATAACAATGAGTGGCACTGAGAGGGAAAAAAATGGGTGCTCTTACCGACCTGTTGAAATGTTTTCTATAGTGCCCATCATCTTAGTACCTAAGAGCTGCTATTTAGCTGTCATATGGAGGCCAGAAAAACAGACTTCTAATTAAATTGCAGCAAATTTATAATAGATAAAGGAAATAATTTATTTCAACCCAACTTCTAATTAAGGTGTGGAACTCACTGTAGTAGAACACAGAGACAAAAATTGTAGCTTCATAAGATATACAAATGTATTAGACATGTTTGTATGACAACAAATAGCACATACAATTACTAACTGGATAAAATGTTATAAGGGCTATTAATTCTTATAATTCAGGGCACAAGGTACTCTAACCAGATAACATATTTTACAGTAATGGTCCTAAACACTGCAGTAACATTACTGTAAGTATTGCTCAATAAGCATAATCTTTTGCTGGGGCAGGAAGAGGTTTCCTCACATTGTTTAGTAATGCATAATTATTATGGGAATGTCATACTTCCCCTAAAGAAGCTAGGATTGGCCACAGCAGGAGGACAGACTATCTGACTTTCTAGATGGTAAATATGGATGGTTTCATTTTGTTCAAATGATGCTTATATGTGCTCATTATTTATCAAAATTATTTATTTTACAATGGCCTTTTTCATGTTTTTGCAGAAAATTGTCAACATCATCAATTTTTGTTTTTTCCACAATATTTTCCACAATATGGTGTGCCCCTTTTATTCAATCCATCAATCTATCAAGTTTATCAAAATCAGAAATTTTTATCGAGTGAAACCCAGGCTCTCAGTAACAGGAAACTGTCAGTTCAAATTTAGTTAAAAATGGAAAATGGTTTGTTTTGAACCCTATGAAATGGAAAACTTCAGCACTCCCTGAGAAGTCATATAATCATTTTTAAACTAACTCTACTTATATATGGGATTTCATTTTTTAATGCTACTTCTAAAGCTTAGCAAAAGAATAGAATTACACATTTCTCTATTACTCTTGCGTTCTGACAATTTCTAGCATATCCAGCTCTATTGAAGGAGTGGATTTGATGTCTCCAAAGCCACTGGGGCCAGATCCTAAGCTGGTACAAATTGGGGCAGCTTCAATAACTGCACTGACTCACTAGATTATTTATTTGAATGGTCATGCTATTAAAATAGGTGCTTAAACTCATGTACCGTCCTGCAGCTACTAATATTTTGGGCTATATTAATGCAAGTTTCATATGTAAAACAAAGGTAATTGGTCTAGTTTAATTTGCATCAGACAGGTATTAATTCGAGTACTGTGTTTTGGGTATTACATTTTTAAAAGGGAGAAAAACTGATAGAATTCAGAGGAATGCAAAATAAACTTTGCATTCGAAGTGCTGAGAATCAGTGGGAACTCAGCACCACTCTCAGGATCAGGTCCAAATGGTCTGGAAAATTATGAATTATTAAAAGAACTGAACACGATCAAAAGAAAATTGAAAGAAAAGTTGCACCAGAGTAGGAGTCAGGAGATGGGTTCTAGCTTTGGCTCTGCTGTGGACTCATTCTGTAACAAATCCTTTCTCTCCATGTACTTCAGTTTATTCATCTATAAAACCAGAATGGCAGTTCTTTCCCTCCTTTGTAAAGCACTTGAAAATCAACAGTATAAATCAGTGGTGGGAAACCTGCGGCCGCGGGCCGCACGCAGCCCATCAGGGTAATCTGCTGGCAGGCCACGAAACAGTTTGTTTACATTAACCATCCCCATGCACAGCCGCCCGCAGCGCCCAGTGGTCATGGTTCACTATTCCCGGCCAATGGGAGCTGTAGGAAGTGGTGCAGGCTGCAGGGACGTGCTGGCCACCACTTCCCGCACAGAGCTGCGTGTAATTCAGTGGTTGATGTGAACATCTCATTTGGTTGTAATCCTTGTGGGTTGTAACCTACCTAGTTTTACTTATGTCCAAAACCTCAAATTCTCCATATTTTCAGTGTCCAACAGGCCTGTGAAACTTAGTAAACTTTCAGTGACCCTGGCCTGAATTCCAAGTTTCAACAAAGAGAAGTATTTTGCACAGCTCTACAAATACATGAAAAGACAAGTTAGATAAAGCAGATGAAGACCAATTATTCTCATTAGTCCCTGAGGATAAACCAAAAAGTGATGGGGTTGAGCTACAATTGGGCAAAACTTATGTTAAATGTTAGAAAAAAATTGATAAATTTTGAGAACAGTTAGGCACTGGAACGTGCTGCCAAAAGAGGTTTGTGGAATCACCGTCATTTCAGCTATTCAAGGTTAGGCCACCCATCTATTTAGGAGTGGTTTTGGAATAATGCAAGGGGATGGACTACATGACCCACAAGCAGTCCTGTCCAACCTAAATGAGTCTATGATTCATGGGGATAATAAAAAGTCAATGGAGAAACCTCCTGGAAAAAAAATCAGCACTTAAAATGTGCTATTTTGAGTCTGGCTCTTGAAATCTTTTTTCTTTACCTGACTAGTCTTAAATATCATATAAAATAAAAGGCACCAAAACCTTTTCAAGTTTAGAAATGGGCCTAAACCAAAATTCTATCTTAAAACCCAATAACTTTGAGGGAGAAAGTAAAAACGTAAATATGGATCTAAGCTTTGCAGCAGGTCTTTTTCTCTCTAAAAGTATAAAACCTGGATTCCAGTATCTAGTCAGCACTGGACTGTGGTCTGGGGGGGACTTTTTGGAAATCCAGATCTGAATTTTGTGGCTCAGATCCATCCTTATATTTGATGGGGAATTCGGCTAATCTTTCCTTTCTCCTTCCCTGATCCACAAGCAGGAATACTCCTCTCCTTGCATGAAGACCTTGCTGTGGCAGTGTTCTCTAGCCAAGGGTAAAAGTTAAACCCATTCTGAAGCCCTATACTATCATTCACCAAAGAAAGCAGGGTAGCAGAATGAAACACTCCCTGCTCTTTGCAGACTACAAGAGATAAATTAGAAAGACAGCTCCTTAATTCTCCTTAGGCTTCAAAATGCAGTTCAGTATTTACCTGAGATTGTCACAGCTGAGAAGTGTTAATATACTAAGTGCAATTTTATTAGGCAAGAAGTACACTCCTTCGGGCTGTAAATTCTATTGGAATAAGATAGGAAATAACCCAGACAGTCAGTAAAATCCTACTGATATCAACTCTCTGGCTTTCATATACATTAGGGGTATGATTTGGCCATCAATTGATTTTTGTCCCCTCCTACAGGAAGTATGATCTGTCTGCTCTCTCCAGCAACAGAGTCTGAGGGAAAGTTTGATTTTGAAATAATATTTGTAATTTCTTTGAAGAACATTAAAGTTAATTTGTTAACTCTAAGTACAAAATGATAGGGACACATTACTACCCCTTTTACACCCATCTAGCTGAATAGACCTAAATGAATATAACAGGAATAGTATGAAGTACCAGGAGGTAGCCATGTTAGTCTGTATCCACAAAAACAATAAGGAGTCCAGGGCACCTTAAAGACTAACAGATTTATTTGGGCATAAGCTTTCGTGGGTAAAAAACCTCACTTCTAGGAATAGTATGGTCACTCTATGTCTTCTCATTCCTTCTCAAAGTCCCTACATTCAGACTTATGTCTTTGATTTTGTTACACACAGCTGATATGGATAGTGCAGATCAAACCTATTTACCATCAAAATTTTAAACAGGACTGTTTTATGTTGTTCTAATAACACAGTTCTCAATATAGAAGCAATCATTGTCTTTATACAACGTTCTAAAGCTTAAGTAAAGAATAGAATCACCAGCTGCAGCTGTTTCATTTAAACCATTCTGAAACTTGTCCTCCTGAAAAAATTATGATTTGAAAGACCTTTTAAGCCTCTGCACCAATATTTCAAAGTAACGGTTTATTCAATTAAAAAGGAACATTTGAAAACAGACAATATTTTTGAAGTATCTTAGCAACAGGTGATTGAATCCTTGCCCAGAACTATGAGACAAGTTTTGCCAAATGGGCTGCATTCTAGCAATATCTTTCTTATAGCAAATGGAATAAATCTAATATTGTTTTGGACAAGTTACACTAGATTACATCAGAATGTGAAATTCTTTGTGTTTTTCAACAATAGATGACGCACCAATGAAAAAAGTGAGAAAAAGAGTGAATTAATTGCTCCTGTCCAGCTGCAGCAGTTAAAAACTGACTGGTGGCAAGTTCACATTCTTGGCCCACAGACCCCCCACAGGGTCATTCTGTGGGGAAAGAGGAAATGAGAAGGGGCTCATGAAGGCCCTGGCAACACACTTTTTCCACTGTATTGTGGTGTCAAGCCGTCTACACAAAATGACTTGAATGAGGAAATACAGTGCAACATCAACATAAAACAGGCTGGGTCATGTAATGTCAGACCGTGAGGAATGCCTCTTGATGGTTTTTTCTACAGTGGAGGATTTGTAGCCTAAATCCTAAGGTGTCCTAAATCCTAAGGTATGATCCCACATGATACATGTTTAACCTACAAAACTTGCCTCTGAATTCCGTGCACAAGGCTCAAATTTCCTACTTATTGGTCTGCTACATCAAATTATAGCCCAAAAATGATCCCATGCAGGAGATTCATCAAATATCATCAAATGGAGATGTTGCCTGGAAAAATGTGGGAGGTATCAAGGCAAACCCAAAGTATTAGATGCTACTTGCCTGTTAGTGACTACTGCTCAGAGTATCATTAACATATCAGCAAAAATTTGTACATCAGTGTGGCAAAAAGGAAACATTTCTGTATCTGTCTAAGCATAAAGCATCTTCAGGTGGAAGGAATCAGGTTTATCAGAGACTACAGGAGGCCAGGAAATGTTTACACATTTCCATGTGCAGTGGCCAACAGATGGCAAAAAAATATTGGAAAGCTTTTTAAATCTAAATTTGAACATTTGAAATTTCATTTCAGTTTCAAATTTTTAAAAAAAATCTAAACCAGCACTATACTTGGTCAAAAATCAGGAAAACAAATCCATGTGATTTCCATGATTTTTTCTTGTATTAAATTTCACCATTTGAAATTTTGTCTCTCTTTTTTTTTTTTTTGACAAGCTATACAGGCGACAGTTAAAATGTATTCCACTATACAGCCGACTGCATTGTACTTTCAGGATCCTCATGTAATTCAGAGCCTCCATACACAAATTTCAGCCTATGTGGTACTATGCCTCCAGTTCCCAGACTGGACAGAAGGATCCTCCAACCCAGCCGCCTGATATACATAGGGGGTCAGGGATATGCTTACGGAAACATACCAGAGGAATGGGAGGGACAAGGATGCATGAACACAGTACCCCTATGAAACCCATCAAAGTCTGCAGAAGAGGAAAATAAAGTCTTAAGCCCCATCTTCATTTCCAGAGGGAACCTCCGATGCTATGAACACTTACCCCAAGCAAAGTTCTTAGGACAGTGGCCAACAAGGAAAACTCTGGCCTTGTGTCTCTATTTGAGGGGAAAGGGCACCAGGACTGGTGTGAAGACACAGGACTACCATTCTGTAGATGTGCCCCCAACAATTTACTGTGCTTCCTAGAAGAACAGCTCCATGCCTTGGGGACCCCTGTTACAGAGGGAACCCTGGTGTGGTTAGCACTAACAGAAGAGAGAGTAAAACGTTATGTTATCTTTTCTAAGAGATTTCTGCTGAAGTGGAGTGAGGACAATGTGCATCCACCACTTCTGCCCAATCATCGTCTTTTCACACAACCAGTTCTTGTGCTCCTCCCATGTACATTCCCAGATGTATTTAACAAGGTATTTAGTAAAGGGGGAAAAGGTGCTGTGGTGGTGGCAGAGTACTTCTTCCACGTGGAAGGGGTGAGATCCACATGTATGTGGTCACTATGCATGGATCTAAGGGACAAGATGTCATCCCCCCTCTTCTGTGTTATAAGCTTGTTCATCACTCTGATATCTGCCATTAGCCAGAAATTAATAATGTACGGCCTGATCAAAAGCCCACTGAAGTCAACGGAAAGACTCCCATTGACTTCAATTTTCATTTCCTTCCATTGAGGCTGTGTGGTATAAGAAATAGAGCATTGCACTACACTAGCACTTAGGAAACCTGAGTTCTATTCTTGGCTCTGACTTGATGAGTGACCCTGGCGAAAATCTTTGACCTCAGTTTCCTCTTTAACATGATACTCATTACCTCTGTAACATGGCTTGACTTCTATGAATTAAAAGAACCAGGTATTATTATTCCAGAAGCTTTGGATCAGGACCTTTATGGCTAAATTCCTTTATAAAATCCAATCTGCAATAGAACTTGTGAGAAAGTACCAAATATAATATACCTCAAATTAGCTGACAAGTTTCAATTGAACAAAGAATTTAGTTTTTAACTTGGAAAGGAAAGTTGGGAATATGTATGGAATTATGCAGGGCACAGTGCTGCCTGGATTTTTGAATATCTAAGTGTGTGTAATGTTACATATTTGTTATGCTGCTTAAAAAGAGTATGTGCTGGTTAAAGCAAGTTACTATTTGGAACAAAGAGGTAACTCTATACACTTAAAAATTAAAACAATAGTATATGGCCATTGCCTGCCAGATTCCTGTCACCCTTCTTTTATTCAGCCTTTTAGTTATACAATATCTCTAATGGGATATTTTAAAACTTTTAATGTTAAAAACAAGTTATAAACAATATTCATACCAGCTGTATCATTTGGGAGGCAAGCGAACTAAACATATAAGCAAAATCTTTTAAAAATGGATATAGCTGAATTACTATGTGCAAACTAAGCTTAGTTTTCTTCCCTCCCTCCACTTGCTAGCCAAAGTTCATATTCACTGAGTTCCATCATTTTCAGAGGTGAACAAAGAAACATTCACTTGATAGTGGACTGTGTAAGAAAGGTAAGTGTTTCCCACTTAACATGTGTAAGCTTTATCCCTGTTCTAACATGGTGACCGGTAAATTATTCTCCCCCATCACTAACAGCACAATGTGTTATGCCTTATGCCTTTAAATGTACAGCAAGAAGTATTAATGTGTTAAGTCACACTTCCTCAGAACACCTCACTGGGTTCCTAACCATATCCTGCTGAACATTGCAGTAGGAAAAGGACGGAGAGATTGAGCCAACACAGTGCCAGGCTGGTGAAACAGAATAGGGAAGAAGGTGATGGTGAGGGAAAGCAGATTCTGATTAGAATCTTACAGTGAACCACCGAAATAAATCTGTCCATTGTACAAGCAATTACTCCAGGAATGACTGTGGCCCCACATACTTTCTTAAAGCCATTAGGAATCTTAGAAAGTTTTAGTAGGTCATCTGGGGGACTCCCACTCTCTGCAGACTTTGGTCCCTTCACAGTCATGTAACTAATAATTGGAAACATTATGAGGTTCATCAGATCCTAACAAGCCTAAATAAGGTTGGGCAACAACCTGATTGGCCTAAATAAGTTATTCAATAAAGCTGGTTAAAAAATAAGGGGAGAGGAAGGGGGGAAAAATCACATTTTTTTGAAAATTTGATTTTTTTAAATTAAATATATTGACCATTTCTACAGTTGGTCAAGTAACTATGAGAAGTTTTTTGTTTAAATTTCACTTTCAAATTTTGAAATTTTACTGAAATTTTGAAATTTGAAAAGTTGACTAGCTCTGCAATCCTCTCTAGGTTTCTTGTAGAGTTATGATTAAATTTACATTTCCTGTCTTTTTAAGAGGATTTTTCTTTTCTTTTTATTTTATTATTTACTTTGGATTTTTATCTTTAAAATTGATGATGTTTTCTCTCAACCTTAACAGTTCTTTGGCTAGATTAATTCTGTGTCAGCTCACTAATCCAATCATTTCTCAAACTGGTATTCTGCATTTCAGTTACTACTGTAGTTGTAACCACTCCAGAGGTTAGACCACTATTAACACATCACAACCAAGCTCCAGTTCCTCTTCTGGCTCTTAGTTCAGTGCTGCTGCCAATTTAAATTTTTGGTCTTAATCTTCAGAACAATTAATGGATCAAATCTCAGCTATGTTAAAGACTGCATCTCCAGCTATCAACTATCAAGACTATGCTCCTCTAAAACAATTCAGATCTCAAAGCCCAGAATATAGTGCCTGAGAGTCAGAGATGAAGCATTCTCAGTCAAAAGGATCTGACTCCAGAATG
Source organism: Mauremys mutica (assembly GCF_020497125.1). Classification (NCBI taxonomy): domain Eukaryota; kingdom Metazoa; phylum Chordata; order Testudines; family Geoemydidae; genus Mauremys; species Mauremys mutica. Next base: position 24,945,782 of record NC_059074.1, read on the forward strand.
AACTCACAGAGGAAATATGATGAATCCAGAGCCTGGCCACCTTTAGGAAATGCTACAAAACCTTCCTCTTTGATAAAGTTTTTCCACCATAACCAAAATGACATTCACAACACCACCTCCTAAAAAGCAGAGAGTGCTTTAACTCAACATGAGAAAAGCAGAAAGACACTCTGAAAACCACCAGAGATTTCTCTATTGCCATTTTTTAACATAGAAGGTACTCAGATATGATGGTGCAGGGCAGCAGTATAAAGTGAAAAATCAGAATTTTGAAAGTAAGGCCAGTATCTAGGGCTGGTGCAACCATTTAGGCGAAGGGTGCTAGATTTGGGGGGCGGCATTTTCTTCCACAGCGACCGCGGCAGCCGGATCTTTGGCAGCCCCGGTCGCCAACGGCATTTAGGTGGAGGGAGCTGGGGCAGGGGAGTGTGGGGAGGGCTGCCTGCAGCAAGTAAGGGGGGTGTGGCACTCAGGGGAACTCCCCACCCCAGCTCACCCCTGCCCCGCCTCCTCCCCAAGCACGCCGTGCCTGCTTCACTTCTCCCGCCTCCCAGGCTTGCAGCACCAATCAGCTTAGGTGCCGCAAGTCTGGGAGGCGGGAGAAGTGAAGCAGCCACGGCGTGCTCAGGGAGGAGGCGGGGCAGGGGTGAGCTGCCGCAGGGGGTGCCTCAGGGTGGGGGCTCGGGGGAGGGCGCAAGGTGGAAGTTTCACCTAGGGCGCGAAACATCCTTGCACCGGCCCTGCCAGTATCTGTTTCTTAAAGGACATTGTTAAAGTAACATTCAACAAACCAGTCTGCATGCATTCAGAAAACAGAACGTATGTGGCAGCTCATTTACTGTGCATTTTAACATAAGCGGTGTTGGGAGCGTCGGAATATTTAGGCCTGACAGAAGCCTGCTGTGGATTTTAAGAGTCTGTTCTGATAATGTTTTAACAGCATAAGCATTAGTAGAACTGTGTCTGAGTAAGAAATTACACAGTAATCATGTTTTGTGTTACACATGTGTAAGAAATTGCAAAGTAATCATGTTTGTGAGAACAAGAAAAGATAAAATAACTAAAAAGCTAGAAAAGACCTTTTGAACACTAAAACTGAATGATAGGAGAGGAGAGTTAATATGGAAATGAGAGATTAATACATATGCACAAACAAAAAGTTATAAATAAGTTTGTGTAACAAAGGGAGGATAAAGCTGTATTGGCCAGTGCAGGAGGTGACTGTGATAAGATCATCTTGATGAACTTCTCACTTGTGAGTATTTCATCACTACTTGCTGAGTGTTTTGCCTTTATAAAGATTTGTTAGACCCATCTGCTGAGTATGTGAATCTCAGTCCAACAAGCCACAAATATACTAAGCTGTGCAAGGCAGCTGGAATGGACCAGGAGATTTGGCCCACAGGCTCTAGGTAGAT